>NC_089859.1:35588803-35888803 GCF_036373705.1 Amia ocellicauda | reverse complement strand
CTGGGATGCTGCCCCAACAGTTCTCCATTAGTCCTGCAGACGGCCGCAGCAGGAGCGCTACAATACTATAATAAAATACAAAGTTTGACCTTTGCGCTGGGGGCACTAAGACACATTTTGGGGTAGCTGTAGCCCCCGCAAGACCCCCGAGCCGCCACTGCTTGATCCTCTCTATTTTATAATCTGTAGCTCATCTAAACATAAAGTGATGTATGTATGATTGTATTCAGAGAAGACAGGGGTCGCTGTAACCAGTCAAATTATTATATTCACTCAATAATAAATACTTCAGCTGTTTAGTACAGACACATGAAACAACACCCACCAGTTAAAAACTTTTTTATATTTCAAAGCCTTTTTTTAAGAAGAAAATAAAATAAAAATAACACATTTGTCACTTATTTTGACAGTATTTTAAAAATGTGTTATGCTGCATGTACAATATATAGTGTTTAAAAATACTTATTTTACTCTATGCAAAACTGTGGTTAAGCCTTGTATGGGCGAGCCCATAGTCTTGCCTATTCTATTCATCTTCTCATAAACGAGCCTATGATAATGGTAATTTTAATTTCCATACGATTACATAGAGACACAAGAAACGCCCTTTCTAATAAACGGCAACATTATTGACTGAACTGTTTTATGAGAGCCTGGAGTTGTATTTGTTAGAATAGGCGTGTCTGTTCCTATTGGCTAGAAAGACTGTAGTGGGTTTGGCACAGAGCATGATTGACAGCTGGTCTGTCTCGCGGCAGATCAAACATACAGGCAAGCCAGCAGCGTTATTTTTTGTCAAAGCCCGGGGAGCAGCTGAGGAGGGGTTGAAGAGCCGCGGGTTACCGACAACTGATTTAAACTGTTAAAGGTCTATTTCTATTTATTTTATTGTATTATTTATGTATTCTTTTATTTTGCTGTACGTTTGTTGTATGTTTACCACTCCGTAAAGCAGTCTGTGTCTACCATGTGAAGGACGCTATACAAATAAAAATTGATGGATATTTCACATTGTATTTTTCTATTCACCCTCATCACCATTACTGATGTATCTGTATGTACTGAGTGGAAATGCACAGGGTTGTAGATGTTGGGCCAGATTAAATCTAAACTTTGACCCTACAGAACTGTACTCAATTGCAGCTTCATTTTTATTAAGATGCCACTTTCTTCTAATCATAAATTTAAGGGCTATGATGTACGTTGGTATTTTGCTATTATTAGCGGGTGAGTAGAAATTTTGATTTAATCCGGCCCATTGTTTATGTGTCCATTTGGCACTAAGACCACATCGTGCAAAAGACATTTAATGGAGACACTTGCTTTTTTTAATGAATTGTATTTCATTACAAAACATTAGGATTTGTAATACAATGCACTTTAAATAGTAATTAGTTACATTCTTCTACATTTTCACAAGGTTAGGTACAGGTCTTAGAGTGCTAGATTAAGAACCATCATCTTTTACATGTATAGTAACATTGGATGCATAGTGGTTACACAGTAGACTAAAGCTACTTACAGATACATTTATATTTCCAGGTATTCTCATTTTCCTGTGTCTATACATCAAGGCATGACTGAGTAGGCACTGCATAGTAGGCGAATGCAATTGGACTTTTTCTTTACTGTGCATGATTACAATCTGCGGTCTTGTTTTAGATATGGTACCATCCATCATGATTTCATTTGTTCTGTGGAATCTTGCAAAGCGCTTGTGTGCACTACCATAGCTGACAGCAGCAGAGGCTTTGGACTGTTCTAAGTATACATTGTGTCTGAGATTAACACAAAATACAGATGTGGCTTGTCCTTTTGAAGATCTAGTGATCTTAAACATGCGGTATTAATAATGAAAATCAAACATTCATAATGAAAGATCAACAAGAATTTTCTGTCTTAGCACATCAATGGTTATGTAGTTTTCAGTCAGAAAGTATGCAATGGTGAAGTTTTTTCATAGTTTGGGGTACTGAGTTGGCTTATAAATAAAGAACAACAAATTGGGTCCTGTCAGCAGTAAAAGCCTGTAATTTAATTTAAAGGAAAAAGTAGACTTACCAAGATATATCCACAAAGGTTGTGGTCACGTCTTTTTAATTACCCACATCAACAAACATCTTAAATTACCAGCTGGTCTGTAATTATCTTTCTTGGTCTGTTCATAACTCTTTACACAGTGCAGCTAGGGTTGTACTTACTATGACCTTTGGTCTTTCCACATGGTCAAATGCAAAACTGGCTCACGAACCATTACAGAATACAGGTATTTAGCTGTTTACAAGCTACCATACATATAAATGTGTTTATATTCTAACGTATTCAACTGCTTGCATTGACCAACTGCAATTTTAAGCTTTGTCATAACAATACTTATAAAAGATAAAGTTTCTATAAACTTCCATTCTTGTTACTTTTCTTCTCATTCTTCTCGTTTCTGAACACTTTATGTAAATGCATCTGCTACTACAGTTATGAACCTATTATCATAATATTTTGCACACTTACTGCACTATATCTGAAAATAGTTATTATTACTTATGGTGCAGTCCCTGGGTTCCAGATTTTGTGGGGGCCTCCAGGATGCCAAATGTTGCTGTCAGGCCCATCATTATTTTTGAACACTAATAGGAAACCTTATCTTCTATTTCAGAATATGTCAGTTAGGGCTGGGCTATATACCGAGTGATTGGAATATAGCCGATACATTATTTTGTGCAAAATGCTAAATAATTGTATCGCAAGTATCAAGTCTGTTTTGTTTTTATGCAGGTACAGTATGCATAGCTGCAGACCCGGAGAACATGGAATGTGGGAACTGTCAATCTTTTTTTAATCAGCCAAGCTTTGTACAGGAAATGCTTGTCAATATGTTTTTATGCAGCTAATCACCTGTAGAAAATACTTACTGTTTTTATGTGGCCAATCGCCTTCTTCATTAATAAAAGTAAGGTGGGAGAAGAAACAAAGTGGAGGGAGCAAATGTCTCTCAGTGGTGTGTTACTATCGAATAATTGGCTTTGATGTATGTTATTTTTACAATCAGACAAGTTCGTGGAATTACAATGATTTTTAATGTTATACTCGTTATATTAACATTTTTCAAAACCAATGGAAGTTAGCTGTAGGCAAGGCTAGTTTGATAGCACAAACAAACTGCTATGACATTTAACATCCCTGAAAAAGCAGTGTACTAAAAGTACACACAGCATCACAGCATGTTTTCAAATGTTACTATTTTACAGTGCATATATTGTGATTACGCTATTACTTGTGTTGTTTTTGTAAATAATAATAAATAATACTTACATTTTGAGCAGTTTTTTTTTATTACATTTTCTGTGTGCTTCAAGTCTATTCCACAGGCTTGAGTGTATTCTGCACTTTCTTGTCAAAATGTAGTTTGACAGCAATTTAGTATTTTTTTTTTTTACAGGAATACTACAGCCATTTTTTATTGTTATTTTTTTAACAAATTGAATGTACTCATTTAAAGACATCTAAAACAGAATCATATTTACCATGACAACCTGGCAAGTGATATTTTTTATTGTTTGCATATTTAATGATTAACGAAAGACTTGTTTGAATTACAATGTCTTTATCTTATTTTGTAGCTTGTTTGTAGGCAATGTCAATACACCTTTGACCTTTCCAGAACCAGAAAGAAAGACGTCTTCACTTTGAAAGCATATAGTTCTAATTGATCATTAAAAAGAAGCAATGCTTGCAATTAACAAAAAATAAGTTTTCATTATAGGTCTTTATATTGCACAGGAAGGAAAACTAATGTGGGATATTGAGATATGACCTTGAATTTGACATTTGACCTTTCCTTCAAACTCACATTGAGTGTTGCAAATGTCCTTTTCACCTAGAAGCTTGCATCTGACTTCAGAATCTGAAAGAGCATCATGGGTTTAAGAATTGACTCAATAATCCCCACTTTCAACCTCTCAAGGTCAAACTGAGAACTGCCCCATAACTCATAACTCCTTACAGAGTGCCCCTGGGGTTATACTTACTATTGAACATGTATGATCTATATGAAAATACCCTTACCCATGAGCCTTTACCTTTTCAGAATGTAAAATGCAAAACTGGCTTATTACAGTATATAGGTATTAAGCAGCCCCAAATTACATTTTACTCTCATAAAAATGTATGTTGTATATCATACTCCTATATACCTAAAGTATGCAGCATTGCAGTTGATTTCATAGCTTTCTTTATAGCTCAGAGCTCTTTAAGAAGTTGGATGAGTGGGATTACCATTAGCAGACTGATCAAAGAAAGGTGCCTTCTACTCCTAATCAACTCAATTTATCACAGCCAAAATTACTTGTAGTGTATCAAATTCACTTGCTTTCCATTTTCAAATGATGCTGATGCATCGCCTCACTTCTGTGGCTTCACTATTAGAACAGGTCAAGGTCAACATAAGTATAGGCAGTGTTGGCTGCTGAAATAAAATCAGTTTTAAATAATAATGGTACTGTCCACTACCTAATGTTATGAGTAAATCTTTCAATAGATCTTACATTGTTGATAATCACAATCAAGTGTACATTATCTCACTTACTCTGGCATTTCTTTAATTTAAAGTATAGTATTTCAATCTAGAGAACTTAAGAAAAAAACAATAACATCAACAACAACAACAACAACAAACACACCATACACAGTCTGAAATGAGAACTTTCTTGGTTTCGGTATATTTACATAAGAAATGAAAAATACTTGTGTGTGACACTATAGAATGCAGCCTTACTTTTGTAAGTCCTTAATTTAACCATCTTCTCTTTTAGCTCTATTTAAAGCTCTCTTACTACCATCAAATTGTTAGTGTTGTTGCTAAGACTATACACAAACAGTACTCTGTTGAGTCTGTCCTGAACTTACATCTGTGTAAACAAATCGAAGGTTAACAATTTAAGATGCATGTGCTAATTACATGGTATCAAACACTTCCATAATAAACATGGTTAATTCTGTGAATGGACTCCTGAAACTACCACTTGCTACAGGGTAAATGCTAATGTCAAGTGTTTTATCAAGCAAATGAATAAATTCGAGTTTTTGATTAGCTTAATTAATCAAATGCTAAAGTGTAACAAAAAAACAGAGGATTCAATGGTCCACCAGGACTACAGTTGGGAATCATTGAGCTACAGCATCAAATGCACAGTGTTAAAAGTAGGTTGTGTATAGGTACCTTAACTACAGGGAATGTACACGATAACTTTAGGAATTTAAATTATATGATAGAAAATGCTACAAAACCAACACATTCCTAAGGGACAAATTAATCAGAATATTTTCATTATCATTAAAATTGCATTTTTGTTTCTTTGTATGACTAATGTGATACATATTTCATGATTACTAAACAAAATGTAGTAGTACTATCAATGTTACATTTGTAATAAGCTGTTATGCCTATACTTGGTACAAGTGTTGATGGTGTAGTAGATTGAAGCACCTTTTAGACTGAGACCACCTGGGAATTAATTATATCATTGTGTTACACTGCTTAAGTGGATGAATCTGATGTATGATGTATGTTTTAACACTGCTGCATGATTCATTTAGTATTGTTAGTACTTAATTTAAACACACTAAACATGGTTAATTTATATAGAGGTTTGTTATTGCTATATTTCAAAGATCGATCTATTACTGTTTTCTTTTTAATGAAAACTCTTAAAAAAGAAGGATGGCAGAAGGGGTGGAGGATTTCTCTGTGAAATACTAAAACATACAAAATCTAACTCCTTGGTATTCTATTTCAAGAATTAGAAGAAAGGTAGGTAATGGTATATAGTATATACACAGTTATATACAGTTCATATACACAGAAATTATAACACAAAAGGGTCCTTTATAAATGGAAAATCAAATTATAGGCTTGGTTTTGTAACATAAAATACCAATATAGTAAGAAGAAAAAGCAAAGAAAGAGGTCTAGCATTGTACATAAGTATGCTCCTACTGTTAATACAAGATGTCATTTTCATATGTCTAAAACAAAGAATTATAGCAGTTACAGAGATAATGAGGACCCCTACTCCTTCAAACCTATTTGTTGTTTGTTGTTTTGAGAAGAAAAGGTATATAAACATGTTCAAGTACAGTCAAGGCATGCCTCTATGATCCATGCAACACATGCCAGGAAATCTGTCTGCTTGTAATAATAGGGACTGCACTGTATATGGCACAGTAACTGGTACAGTTGATTGTTAAAAAATGAAGGAAAAATACAACAACGATAAGCCTTATCACTGTGAGAGAGGTCCATTAAACACCAATCTCTGCAGGTTAAGATTTGACAGTGACAACATGCCATCTGTAATGCTAACATAGTTGCCCAGCTGCTGCTCTTCATTAAAATGCTAATCTGAATCATCTAGTTATTCACAAGCCTCAGCTCTGTTGTCTCCTTTGTTGTGTCAAGGCCTCTGTGGACCTCTGCCTGAATCGAGGCAGGTTTCTGTGGACCAGAACAGTGTTGTCATGTGATGCAAGAATGAGAGGATCATGTAGGTGGTCTTTCAGTGTCTTCTGAAAAACAAACAAACAAAACAATAAGATGGATACCTCAGGCATTACAGTCTTAAGGACGACAGTGTTGCTTCGATCATTCAGAATTACACATTTAATTAGAAATGTCAACAATGCCAAAACAATTATGTTGTTGAATATTATAAAGAGGCCCGGAAAAGTATTTGCATTCCTCTATAATATTAGAAGTATTTTAGTTGTTTTTATTTTGATTCATATGATAAATTAATATATTATATTAATAGTATAAATATTTATTTTTTTAAGTCCCCATTTGCACGTACACAATCCTTCTGTTATTTAGGCCATACTGATCTTATTTTCTGCCATAATGTTATTAACTATAATGTTTAGATTATTTGTATATTGGCATTGTTAATGAAAAAAAAAACGTGTAAGTTAATTACTAATATAATACATTATTATTATTATTATTATTTATTAATTAATCATGGATATATAACTTACCAATAAGCTATCACTATGGTTAAAGACAACACTTTATTATTATTATTACATATTATTGCACTTCATACTTTGTAAGATGTTGATAGATATTATTACCTTTACTTGAAGAACCATTTTGGTGTTTTCCGGCTTGGGTTATTGAATTCTCATCATCTCCTAGCAATTACAAACAAATAGATCATGGTCATGGGAAACTCAAAGGAAAACATATGCTCACAGGGCCAATTGTTGCCATTAAAGTAAACACTTGGGATGAACTATGACATGTACAGAGAGTAAATTACAGTGCTCTGGTGCATAAAATACACATTTCCTGCCAATTAGCAATATATGTAGTTCATTTAATGGACAAAATACAATTTCACAGATGAAATTAAATGCAACTTAAAATTTTGTGCAAAAAATGTATTTTTCCTTAAATCATTTTGTGGTCATATGCACATTATGTACATTTCATCTACAAAATTACAAACTTCTTGGCACAAGATGACAACGTAAAAGACGACATGTTTGCCATGAAATTACATTTTGCAATTTACGATATGTTATTGTTCTGGTTATTGGTCTTGTGCAATGTGCAACTAATATATAAAAAAAAAAATCCTGCTGTCAAGTTAAGATGTATTAAACTTGATGTAGAGTTGGAAGATCAGACTAAAACTGTGTACAATAATAAAGTGTAGAATGTAGTTATCTTTCAAGTCGGAATCACTGCCCAAGGGGGAGGGGTTTCTGCGCACTTCTGTAGGAACCCGATTGAAACGTCACTCTATCAAAGCTGCCATTGGCCCCTGCGCTCATCACTCAGAACAGGTCCCTTCCACTTCCTGTTCTATAAAATGTGACATCAGCGCAGGTTCGTCCTCCTCTGCCATTTCGCTGGACTCGAGAACGTGAGCTCTCTATGTCTGTGTTTGTAAAAAACATTCAAACTGCGTATTTCGGCTGGCTGGATTCACTTCATAGTGTTGTTCATCACTGTTTTCGCTACACATCGTCTCTGTCTTGTGTGTTTAGTTATTTTATACCTAATCCCGATTCTGTTCCGACCGTGCACTGGAGGTCCAGCTGTGATTTGGGTTTCAGTTTCGTTCACAGGAAGAGCCTTTTAAAATTAATAGTCGTGTTTATATAGTGCCATATATATTCCGACTGCTTGCTGTGTTGTTTTTTTGTCCACAGGGCTTTTTCCTCCACAGCAGGAGCGCTAGCTGTGGCAGTAAAATCCGAGGCCCGGCTGCCCGGCCTGAGCCTCGGTGTGTCGTAAGAGATCTCATCTGCGTGAGGGGCTCCTACGTCGGCTTGTGCCCGCACTACAGCCCGCATCTGCAGCTGTAGGAGATCTCGCTCTCTTAGTTCACGGAGAACATCATTAATATCTAAGTGATCCAAGGATCCTATCCAGACTATTTTTAAATGTTCCCAAACTTTCAGCTTCAACCACATCGCTGGGTAGTTTATTCCAGATTGTGACTACTCTCTGTGTAAAGAAGTGTCTCCTGTTTTCCGTTTTGAATGCCTTGAAGCCCAATTTCCATTTGTGTCCCCAGGTGCATGTGTCCCTGCTGATCTGGAAAAGCTCCTCTGGTTTGATGTGGTCGATGCCTTTCATGATTTTGAAGACTTGGATCAAGTCCCCACGTAGTCTCCTCTGTTCCAGGGTGAAAAGGTTCAGTTCCCTCAGTCTCTCCGAGTAGGACTTTCCCTTCAGACCTGGAATAAGTCTGGTTGCTCTCCTCTGAACTGCCACTAAAGCAGCAATATCCTTCTTGAAGTGTGGTGCCCAGAACCGTACACAGTATTCCAGATGAGGTCTAACTAGCGCATTGTACAGTCTTAACATTACTTCCCTTTAAATTCTACACTTTTGACAATATACCCTAGCATTCTGTTTGCCTTTTTTATTGCTTCCCCACATTGCTTGGATGGAGAAAGTGAGGAGTCCACATAGACTCCTAGGTCTTTCTCATGCATTACTTCATCTAGATCTGTACCTCCCATAGTGTAATTATAGTGGACATTTTTGTTAACTGCATGTATTACCTTGCACTTGTCCACATTGAATTTCATTTGCCAGGTGTCAGCCCACAACTGAATATTATCTAAGTCCCTCTGAATAGCCTGTGTTGCCAAGATTGTATCTGCTGAGCCACCTATTTTAGTATCATCTGCAAATTTGACAAGTTTGCTAACTATCCCAGAGTCCAGATCATTATTATAGATTAGAAAAAGCAAAGGCCCTAGTACTGATCCCTGTGGAACTCCACTAACAACCTCACTCCAGTTAGAAGTGACTCCTCTAATCGACACCCTCTGTTTCCTATACATCAACCAGTTCATAATCCATCTACTTACATTACCCTGAATGCCTACAGCTTCCAATTTGAGGATCAGTCTTTGTTGTGGAACCTTATCAAAAGCTTTTTGGAAATCTAAGTATATCATATAATATGCTTTCACGTGATCTACAGCTGCAGTTGCATGTTCAATTTTTTTAAAATAAATTAGTAAGACATGATCTGCCTTGTCTAAACCCATGTTGACTATCTCCAAGAATATGGTTTTCATTGAGATGCTCCTCTATTTTCTGTCTAATCATTTTTCCCAACATTTTACAGGTGATGCAGGTGAGACTGATTGGTCTGTAATTTCCTGGCTCAGTTTTGTCCCCTTTCTTGTGGATAGGTATGACATTTGCTGTCTTCCAGTCAGTTGGCACATCCCCTGTTCTAAGTGTCATTTGGAATAATCGAGTTAGCGGCCTATAAATAATTTCCCTCATTTCTTTAAGTACTGTTGGAAATATCCCATCTGGCCCAGGTGATTTGTTTGTTTTTAATTCTGCTAGTCCCTTTAGTACCTCCTCCTCATTTATCCTGATCTCTCTTAGGGTTTGACTGGACTGATTGTCAACCTGTAGCATGTCATCTGTTTTTTCTTTTGTAAAAACCTCTGTGAAATACTAATTTAGAATATTTGCCACATCTTGTTCATTTTCCAAGATACCTCCATTTTTGCCCTTTATCTGTTTCACCTCCTCCTTTATTGACCGCTTGCTGTTGTAATATTGAAAAAAGCTCTTTGCATTGGTTTTAGCTCCAATAGCTATGTTTCTTTCTATTTCCCTCTTTGCTTTCCTGATCCCTTTCTTAAGATCTCTTTGCAGCTCAACATATTCTATGTATTTTGATTCGTCACCATCCCTTTTGTATGCGCTATACAACATTTTCTTCCTCTTTATATATTTTTGCTTACCTCTATTAAACCATTTTGGCCAGTGTTTTTTGTTCCTCAATTTGATAATTTTTGGTACAAATTGCTCCTGAGCCTCAAGTAGTATATTCTTAAAATATACCCATCCATTTTCAACTAACTCTGTATCCAGTGTGCTCCAGTCTACCTCTTCTAAGTGCCGTCTCATACCTTCAAGGTTTGCTCTTCTAAAATTGTAGACCATTGTTTTAGATTTGGACCTTGTTTTTTGAAAGAATGCATCAAAGCTAACCATATTGTGATCACAATTTGCCATTGGTTCTCTAACTACTGTCCCCCTGACTCTATATTGGTCATTTGAAAAGATCAAGTCAATACATGCGCTCTCTCTGGTTGGTTCCCTGACAAATTGAGTTAGAAACCAGTCATTTACCATCTCAACCATTTCTATTTCTGCTTCTGTAGTCCCCACTGGGCTTTCCCAGTCTAAGTTTGGGAAATTGAAATCCCCCATTATAACAGCCACATCCTTGCTACATGCAGTCCTGATTACACTGTACAATGCAGCATCTTTCTGAATATCTGAGTTTGGTGGCCTGTAACACACTCCTACCGCTAATCCTCCAGATCTCTTGTTCAAAAGTTTCACCCACAAAGATTTTGTTCCGTTACTGGGATCCAATACAAGTTCTTTTGCCTCAATGTCATTTTTCACATATAATGCTACCCCACCCCCTCTTCGATTTTGCCTGTCTCTCCTAAACTGTGTGTATCCTTCCAACTTGTATTCATCCCCATCATTTTCTGTAAGCCATGTTTCTGTCACTCCTACAACATCATAGTCACACGCCAGCACTGTGGCTTCCAAGTCTAACATCTTGTTCCTTATACTCCTGGCATTGAGGTACAAACATTTCAGGACTTTCCTACTGGCAGTTTCCCTTGGTTTTCTTTCCTTAGTGGAACATCTCCCATTGTCAGAGCTCCCTGCCCCCCTGGTTCCTAGTTTAAATGATTCTCAATTTCACTGCACATACACTCTCCCAATGCATTAGCCCCCCTTCTGTTTAGATGTAGACCGTCCGGTTTGTACAGAATGAGCTCTGCTTAGCCTCTTTGTCCGTGTATGCAGGTCTCGGATTTAGCTCCCGCTACGGCTGGTGGTCTATTACCCTCGGCCCCCTTGGACCCCGGACTCCAAGTCACCCAGTGTCCCTGGAAACCCCGGCACACGGTGTGGTTAAGCCTATTGGCCTACGCGGCGCTTGTATCCAGCACCTGGTGCTCAGCATACACAGTGTTCTGTCCGGCAACAGCAATATTGCGTTTGGTTGGTGTTGCAGTGCCCCCGTGTACATAAACGTTGTCGGGTAGAGATGCACTTACAGCGCTGAGCCCGCTAGGCGCTCCACTTGTTGCGACAGCATTTCAGTTGTTGTGTGCCCCCTGGTGAAAACACTAACCGGTGCCCCTGCTGCACGTTTCCCTGTTCACACATGTGTGCGACCATCTCACTGGGCTTTCGGCCCCTCTGTGGAGGAGATGCTCTTGCGCACCCTCCAAGAGAGAGAACAGTCCCTGCAGCTGGCCCGGGTTTACCCCGTTGCACCCCAGGCCCGGGGAGGCCCCCTGATCGTGGCTCCCAGGCTACAGCCCAGGCTACAGCCCTGCCCACCTGCCGATCTCCGCCGTTCCCCCTTCTCCTGGAGAAGGTCAGGAGAGAACGAGTGACAGTTCTGCTGATAGCCCCACGGTGGCCTCGCAGACTCTGGTTTGCAGACCTGATTGCCCTCCTCCACAGAGAGCCTTGGCAGTTCCCAGTTAGAGCGGACTTGTTGTCCCAGGTGCAGGGCACTCTTTGGCACCCCAATCTGGGCCTCCTCCAGCTCTGGGCCTGGCCCCTGAGCGGGAGCGGTTGATTGCCTGGGGTCTGTCAGACGCGGTAGTAGCCACTATTCAGTCAGCAAGAGCTCCCTCTATGAGGTCGCAGTATTCCTACCGCTGGTAGACGTTTAGCACCTGGTGCCAAGACAGCAGACAAGACCCAATTAATTGCCCAATTGGGGTCATATTACAATTGCTATAGGAGCCGTTTGACCAGGGCAAGTCCCCGTCCACGCTCAAAGTGTATCTGGTGGCCATCTCTGCATGTCATGTCCGGATTGATGGCGAGTCCCCTGGGTCTCATTTCTTGGCTGTGCAGTTTTTGAAGGGAGATCGATGGCTGCGGCCTCCTCACACCCCTTCACTGCCCACATTGCTCCTTAATGTAGTGCTGGACGCACTTTTCCAAGCCCCATTTGAGCCACTGAACTCAGCTGAGCTAAAGCTAGTGTCACTTAAGACTGGGTTTTTGCTGGAAATCACCTCTGTATAACACGTGAGCGAGTTACACGCCCTGTCCATACACCCATCATGTGTCCGTTTTGCGGGAGATGGTTCCAGGGTCACGCTATGGCTTAACTCTGTGTTCCTCCCGAAAGTGCTGTCTCCATTTCATGTCAACAGGCCTATTGAGTTGATGGCTTTTCATCCTCCTCCCTTCGCTTCAGAGCAAGAGAGTCGGCTTCACCTGCTGACAGCCTGTTGATTTGTCCAGGGTCTGTCATGCGGCCCCCAGGTATGTTGCCTTACGGGGCCGCCCTGTATATAGTTCGTTCAATGTGCATTGTGTTGCGGTGGTGCATGCGTCTGGCCTGTACCCCGCCCTGTATATATAATATGTGTTAAACAGCAGGACTGTGGCTCCATTCTGAAATTGTAGAATGGAGTTCACTGCCGCTGTTCCTAGCTGATGGCGCTCGAGTTTCGCTGCCTCGCTGTGTACATAGTTCCTTGGTCAGCAGGTCTGTGGCCCGTTCTGGCTGTGTGCCATAGAGCAAGAGTCCGCTGCTGCTGCCCTCAGCGGTAAGCATATGAGCACGCTCTCATGTTCTGCTGTGTTTATAGTTAATTTGTCAACACAGTACAGCTCATGTTGCCCTGCGTTAGCCGGTCTAACCAGCAGGCATCAACTGCTCCTGTGTTCCATGGATGGTGCATGAGTTTGTTCCTGTGCCCCGTGGTCTACATAGTTTGTTTGTACGAAATCTAAGTTGTCAGCACAGTGGAGCTTTTCCACTCTGTACTATTCAGTTTAGTAGGATGCTCCTGTGCTGCGCGTCAGCAGCATGAAGGTTTTGCTGCCACGTGATATGTATATTGTATATTGCTGTTCAGTTTGGCTACTCTGTTGACTAGCCGGCTGTGTATTATGTTGTGCTTTTCAGTGGATCTGTGGCCCCGTTCCTATTGGATCAGGAGTTCACTGCCATGATATTGATTGCCCACACCAGATATTGTGCAAGTAGATTTTGACCTCCTAGCTGCACTAGTAGAGCAGCCAGCCTTGCTATTGTAAGCGGAGGGCATGAGAGTTAATGTGATGACCGAGGCGTTTTAAATAATAAGGACACAATGTTAGCTCCAACACGAATTTGCGTTTATTGGGTTCAAACTATGGCCCCTATTACGTGAAACCTATTCACAGTCAAAGCAGCTCAAAACTAACACACATGTGCCACTCTCCAAAAAAAAAAAGGATGTTTTTCTTCATTCTTCACCTAAGACCTCTGACCTCCATGACATTCCATGAGTGACGAGCGCAGGCGCCAATGGCAGCTTTGATAGAGTGACGTTTTTGTTTGGGTCCCTACAGAAGTGCACAGAAACCCCTCCCCCTTGGGTAGTGTTTCCTTTTTCAGATAACCTGCATTCGCAACCCATCGTTTTACCACTAAATGCTTTAGGTGAGTTAGAAGACATTTACTGTTTGAATGAAAAAAAAAATCTACATGTTGCATTACAAAATAATTATGCTGAACCATAGCAAAAATAAGCTGCAACAAGGAGGAGAACATTTTACTTTCTTTGAAGGATGCAAAATGTACCTAGAGTTACTGGTGAGTCACAGTCTCTTGTGGCGGCAAACTGGAGGTCTGACCCAAGAGCAGCAATGGAACTCCTTGGGCGAATACATCGGTCTCCTGAGAGACTCCTCCTCAGAGCAGACTGCAATGACAACAAGTACTTTCAATAAAAGTCTTTGGAAAAATACCTGGGATATTTTCTGGATATAAAAATACAATGGCATTTAAAACACCAGAATTGTTATAGTGGGTGCTTTTTAGGACGGGAGTGCTTTTTATTTTTCAACCACTCTATATTAGGAATGACCAAAGCTGCCAGGTCTCAACATTCCAAATTTAAAATACTTACATAACAAATCATTCTAAACTGCCTTAACTTAGCAATTCTGAATATAAAACAATGTATCATAAGGTTTAGGAAAAAAAGCTTTACCATAATAGTATTTTTCTTCACACCACACAACTTAGAAATGTCTAAAAATAAATATATAGAGCCCTTGACTGTTTAGGAAGAATAAAACTTATAATAGTAATTTTTGATCTCCTCACCAAGCTGCTATGTAAAATGAAATTACCCCAGATATCTTTAATATAGTTATTTATTAAATACATTTTTGACAAGTCAAATAACCAACATTATCTCAACAAATACTACTACTACTTAATAATTAAATAAATGTGTTACAGAAAATATAAAAGTGTTATTGAAAATGCTGTGCTGTGATGCAGTATGTCACAAGTATGGGAAGTTTAATGTCAAATTGGTTTGTGTTATCAAACTAGCCTTGCCTATAGCTAACTTCCATTGATTTTTAAAAATATTAATATTACTAATGTAACATTCAAAATCATTTTAATTCCACAATGCAGTCTGATTGTAAAAATAAACTTCAACGCCAATTATTCAATAGTATTACACCACTGAGAGGCATTTTCTCCCCTAACTTTGTTTCTTATCCCACCTTACTTTTATAAATGGAGAAGGTGATTGTCAGAATGCAACGTAAATGGATTATACCTATGCTTACTAAATGATCATACCCCGAATTTGAATTGCTCTGTAATCATGACTTAAAGTTGCAGGATCTACTGGCACATCATCAATACCAGGGGATCACAGAACAGTGGACGTACATGTATGCTGTCAGAGGTCAGATGGTTACATTGGCAATCCTTTTCAAAAGAGAGCACAGCTGCTTAACTTGGGTTTCCTCCAGAAAATTGCATAGGCATGGCGGACTGTTTCAGATGTGTTGATGGAGGGGGGGGCAAAGTGAACTAGATCGGGGGGGGGGGCAGGGGATTGCTGTAGTGAACTAGAGCAGGGGGTAGCCAGAGCGAACGAGAGTGGTGGTCGGAGTGAGAGCAAGGATTATTATGTTTTTTGTTTTTTAACAATCACGCATTTGTTTGGCCAGGCGGCATGGAAACCCTGCTTAACAATACATACAATTGTTCCACAAATGTAATATATTGTGATTTGATATTTCCCAGCATTGTTTCAATCTTTTGTCCACTCGTTTTCCATTGACACCTCAGTAAGGAGTGCATTGTTGAGTAAAACAACTAGATGGATGCATTCTATATCCCTTTCAAAGTCAAACTTTGAAAATAAAAAATAATAATTTGAAAAACACCTGAACAGGCATGTTGAAACCTGTAGACTTGAATTAATATATAACTAGACACCCATCAGTACAATTTCAGCTGACCAGTCAGAGCTGTGGCCTCTCAAGAGTTTTGACAAGTCTGTATTACAGCAGCAGTGAGTAGTGAATAAAATGCTTAAGAATATTACTGCTATTGCTGTTGTAGTTCATAATAAATTTAACTATTGTGGGATTACAATTTTTCCTTATTGGAAGCTGTATATCAGTGTATAGTTGTTTATTCCAAAAGATTGATATATACTCATAAAGTGTTTGCAAGCTTACCTTCCGGGTTAAGGGGCTACTGGGAGCTGAAGCACTGCTGTATAAACTCAGACTTGAGTTGGACCTGCTTGCTGACAACATCTTAGAGGACTGATTTCCTCCACTCTTTAGTGGGGAAGGGCCAAAAGAATCCCGGGACAGATACTTCTCTTTTATCTTCAGGTTTGTCCTTCCTTTCACTGTGAAAAAAGGTTTACTTTAATTTGCATTTGTACACCTAATTTCTAAAAATATATAATAAAATACATATAATTGAGGTTAGTTCAACTGATAAAGAATGTACACATGGTGATATTTTTCTTAACAACATCAGGCTTAACTCTGTAATGCCATGTTATCATTCAAGTTGAAAACAACTACCAAACAGGACTACGGGACACTGTCTACTCAATGGCGAAGTGGTGAGAAAGCTAAGCTGCCAATAGGTCTCTGCAATGTCACTCAGGCAACCCCTTACCTGCTTCATCTTACACAGTACACAGACATACTTCCCCTTTTTCTCTTGGGTTGGTGAGTAATCTCAGTTTGAACATGTTGCGAGAGCCTTTTTAGCTTGCTATGAATTCAAAAGTTGGGGGCTGCTTCTTTCTTGTTATTCAGCTATTGCTTTATGTAATATAATAAGTAATACATTTGTAATTATTATTAATATTGTTATTAATATATTATTTACGGCCCGGGGCTCAGTGTTCCTATCAAGATACTCAAGTGTAGTAGATTACACCTCGCTTGCTTACAGCCTTTCTGACAGTGTCACTGCTTCACCCCAGTGCATAATTGATTGGCTTTGGCCCGACTTTCAGTGCACTGTATTGAGTGCAACATGCCTCGACACCATACGGTGCATCTTGGTGCAATTTGGTATACTTTAGTGCAACTCACTTCACGTCGGCATACTTCAGTGCAGCTGGATTGGTTTGTGTGAATATACCATGTTTCGGTACACCTTGGTGTACTTTGATGCATTGGCCTGATGCATTGTGCTAGCATTATATCTAGCCTTATTGATATATTATATATATTTTCAAATTATATCCACACACTTGTAGGATGTATTTCACTATGTCCCAAATAGGGAGTTTTCACTGGTGCAAGGCTTGCCAAACCAAGTTCCCACTGGGTGATACTTATGATTCTTGTATGGCTTGCCTAGGCCATAATCATGCCAAGCAGACTATCACAAACAAGGAATTCTGCAGTGCCGCTTGGCCAGGGTGATGGAGGAGCACTCATTGTCTGTGACTAGTAACACTTACTAAGTTTTTGTGTAGGGTTCCAGTTCTATAGCAAGATTAGAGTAGTTTCGAATTTTGAATTTGTAAATACCAATATTCTTTAATTTGTTATTTTGTTAGGACACGTTAGAGTAGGTCAGATTAGAATTAGAATACTTTTCTTTCTGGTTTTGTTATTTTTGCGGGTTGTTAGACAACAGCCAAGTTTTGTTTCTTTTGGTTTAGATTTCTTGGCTTTCTCTTTATTTCTTTTAGCCCTACTCTTTTTGTTTTGATTTTGTGAATATACTTATTTATTTTGTTAAATGTCTTTTGTTAATTTACCGGCAATCTTTTGTGGGTGGTTCATTGTTAATCTCAATAGGGGCTACGTTTCGGGTTATTGTTAAATCCGGAGGGATTGCGCAGGAATGTAACATATGGGGGTTCGTCCAGGATTTGAATGTGAGGTGAGTCTGCTTTTGTATTGTATTTGTGCAGTGCTCTACCTCTAGTGACCTTTGTTTTGTGGGTTTGGCAATTCCTTCCTACTGTTTATAGCTCACCTTTGTCACAGCTTTGTTTAGCCCTTTGTTTCCATTATGGGTTTTTGCTTGTGCAAATGTTGTAGCTATTATCGCTAAGTTGTTTTGTTTGTTAACTGAGGGAGAAGTTTTGGTTTTTAATATGGAGTATTTTTTGGCTAAACCCACTCATGAGGCCTAGAATCAGAATAAGAAATCAGAACATTTTAAGGTGGATATTCCTCACAGCAGCGAGGAAGTGTCTGCCATGTTGGTAACAGAGAAGATTTTGCCCAAGATTGTGCCAAGGTTTGAACCTGTTACGGTCAAATCAGCTGATAATGCTGTGTGCCTTAAGAAATTTGACTGTAGATCTCTTTGCATTGCAAAAGCTGTCACAGGTGGCGGTGCATTTTCCTTTACACCTTTGCCGTGCTGCAGAAGGTCAGGATGGATGATGATGTTGTTGTTAGTTGTGATTATGGTTTTTGGCCTTTGTCCTGCTGTTCTGCATTGATTCCTGGCAACTTCACCTGCAAGCAGATCTTCTATCTCAGACGTGGTGTGCTGTGGCACCCAGACCTGGCACTAGTCCAGCTGAGGGTCTGGTTGGAGTTAGGGATGTCTGTCACTGTAATGGCTACCATACAAAGTGCAAGAGCTCCCTCTATCAGTAGGGTACATAATGCACGTTGCAATACAGTGCTTCAAAACAAAAGGGTCAAATGGGGGGTTGCGACTCTTCTTCCCCACTCGATGTTGTCGCGGATGCCACTGTTTGTGTTAGAACTGACCACCTGACATACAGTATAAAATGAAAACATTACCATGGGCTCAGTACATTATACAAGGTGAAATTAATGTGAGTTAAGCTCTGTTTGCACCATGTTTATTTCTGATGTAATTTGGCACAAGGACTGACATTTTTGCATTATATATTAACAAGTAGGTCTTGATT
Source organism: Amia ocellicauda (assembly GCF_036373705.1). NCBI lineage: Eukaryota > Metazoa > Chordata > Actinopteri > Amiiformes > Amiidae > Amia > Amia ocellicauda. Next base: position 35,870,023 of record NC_089859.1, on the reverse strand, counting down.
GGGATATGAAATTAGCCCCCCAATATTAATAGCGTCCCGTCTGCTCGATATGAATGATGACGAATCCGATCCCACTCGACAACCGAAAACCAGGCCCCCAAAACCCACGCCCTATCCCTCCCCAAAATCTATGTCCCCCCCAACCCTGAAACCAAACCCTGTATAGGAAAGCTGAAGAAAGTGTTTTGTGATAATTATATAATGATTTATATTAATAATAATATGCAGACCAAGCAATGTAAATGTATTATGGTAGCAACAACCATTTTGCAAGTTGTTCAGGGCATACCCTCTAGACATTCCTGTCAATAATAGAAAAGATCAAACTGCAGAGAGAGAGAGGGCCCACAGTTGTTTGTTAAAAGTTTGTGGACTTAATCTTTTCTCCAGATAGGCAGGAACTGTTTTTGTTAATGAGCAATTGACAGTTGTTAAATAAGATCCGTGGGATCGGACCTTTCCTAGTATATTAAAGGAAGACATCTGTTCTTTGGATCCCACACCTCTTCCTAGGAAGACTACCATGAACATTACAAGGTTCAGAAATCTGACCAAGAGATAACACTCTGGCAGACCCCGGCCACAGATCCACATGTCCTGCAATGTATATAAGGCTGACCACATGTGCTGTTCAATAAGTCTCTGTTGAGGTAGAGTGCTTCCATGTCGGGCCCCTTCCAGGCCTGGCATGTTAAATAAATACATTTACCATCTATGCATCCAGACTGGGTTCTTCACAAACCTACGCCTGTGCCAATGAATGTGAAAACGTTACCTCTACAAGGGTCATTCTTTACAAGGAATTCATCCAGCGCTGTCCAGCCTCCTCCCACTCGTACCATGAGGGTGCTACGTAGAATCCGAACCATCCTCAACTGCTGGGAGTCACCAAACTGCAAAGAGAATACAGAATACCCTAATTTATTATCAACAGTACTCAATGTTTATGTGAATGTGAAAAGGTTCTCCCATACCTTTTTCACTACCCCGTGCCCCCCTACAGCCATCACTGTAGCCCATGCTTACCAGAGTTGTGGTGTTGTTGTTCGCTTTATCCAACTATGAAATACCTAATTTTGATTACAGTTATTTAAATATGAATGATACAAACATTAAGAGATTAGTGAGGAACCTGTTTTGAATAATCGTAATGAATGTAGTAATCTAATTATAGTTCTCCATTCAATCAGTTAAATACATTAATACATTGTAATGTCAAATATAATATCCTGTTTCATCTTGCTTCACTGTAAATTAACTCTGGGTTTGATATCTCCCTCTCTATCATGTGGAGCTGTAACCACATTTCACAATATTAAAATGAATGCTAATTTAATAATGATAGAAGAGAGTCTGTCTGTTTTTGTTTCTGAGGTAAAGTGGTTGTGCCTACAGCTCTGTGCCTCACTACAGCACTGGGTGTGCCATTATTTCTCATATGAGAAATAATGCTTTTGTCCAGTTCAGTTCCAGGATGTTAAAGTCATTCAGATGATGATGAAATATTTATCTCAGCAAATTTATTTTGAGGCATAGAACAAGTGTGTACTGAAAACGAGAAAAGGAGGAAACTAAGTGTTTGCAGGTGGTCTTGAAGTCATTGCCAGTGAGCAGGGGTCATAAGTCGTAATTGGATTTGGTAGCCGGACCAATGCCAGGTATACACAAAGCAGGTTGTCAGACAGAACAGGGTCAAACACTAGAAATCAAATACATTCTCAAATGTACTCCTTTTTGTCCTGTTACTCTGGTCAAGCTATTGTGCTGGTGCTCTTTCAAGCAACACCAATGACATCTACAAATGTAATGACTACTGCTTTATTAATTTAAACTGGCCTCCTAACCTTAATCGTACAAATGCATCATAAAATAAGAGTTTGTTCAGTGGTTGTATGGGGTGTAGTACAAAGCAATTGATTCCAGCCTGAGACCTAGAATGATCTCTCACCCTGTATCGATTGGCACTGATTTTTTCCACCTGGAATCTCCTTGGACAGTTGCACTGAGAAACCTGGCGGCTCACCTGTGGATTGGAATAGGGAGAAGGGAAAAGATTCAAACATCGGAAGCTTAATAATATTAACTCCATTTCTCTCAGTTGAAATTTGTTGTCCAGGATTCACTGTAGCTAAGCTACAGTAGCCGATCTGTGTTTGCGATTTCATGCTGGTTAAATGTAATGAAACTATTAGAAACAAAAGTGAAACATGCACCACTCACATTCAGTGCCCTGAAATGTCACTGATAACTGAATAATTTGTAATTCTATGAACAAGATGACATTTATATACAAGTTAAAAAGTAAAGGAATGTTTTGAAATGCATCTGGTTTCTCATATGTGATGTATAACATGCATAATGATGTAATTTTTTATAGAGTGACCCTGGTTAAGGCTAATCACTAATCACTGTTTTGTATATTCGGAGTACAAACAAGTATGCAGCCATCCATTTGTTTATTTTTAAGATACTACAGCAACATCAGGGAAACTATATATCAGGGAAAGTATATATCAGATATAAGAAAAAAGCCTAACACAGGAACTGAAATTCTAACATTCCTATAACTTGTATCTTGTGTATAAATGTAGCTTTCCGAACATGACAATACAGTTTGAGATGTGATTTGCCAATGTCACAAAGTAATACAATCACATTTTTAAAATTGCCATTCCTGTAGCTGAAATAGAGGGGAAAACATCATATTTTATTCACTCAGCACAAGGCTGAATAGCCATCAGAATTGCTGTATTGTTTACTCCTGGAATAAAATAATATTAAAGTTTAGAAAATATGAAACAGCATATGTCAACAGAATGTCTTGAAAATTGAGTTTTCATCCTAATATAGCCATAGATTTCAGTCACATCCTGCACTGATATGTTTGCAGGTATGGTATCAAACCACTGTCAATATCCACTCCTTCTGGCATACCTCTGCATTGATCTGGTCGGCATCAGCACCCCTTCGGTAAGGATCCCGACTAGGGTGGAGGGCACTTACAAATTCATAATAATCAATGAAGCCATCACCATTAATGTCAAAGATACTGGCAACAGCTGTCATTTCATATGAATTGGTTGGAAATTCTGAAAAAAAAAAAATAAATAATAATAATAATTATATATATATATATATATATATATATATATATATATAGAGAGAGAGAGAGAGAGAGAGAGAGAGAGAGAGATTTACTTGGAATAGTGTTGTTTCTAATAGTTTTCAAAAACAATTGAAGGAAACACAATGTCAATGCCAATGTCAGAATTGCTGGTTCATTAAACAAAAACATGTAATGGGTGAGGTTTTCCTCACAGTGAAGTAGTCCAACCTGTTTAGTCTGGAGAATGTACAACATTGAGTCACACAAAGAGCAGAGTTTCATATGATAAAGTGAGTCAATAGTGCTCACATTATTTATATACGTGCCTTTTGAAATGTAGCACTAAATCAGCTCTATATCGTATACACACCATAGAAACATATATTCCACAGCATATATAATGCATCTATTTATTTTATATGTTGAAAATATAAGGTAGAAATATATAACTGGAACATATACAATACATGCTTCTAATGCTTCTCCTTTCCTTTGTCCAGTTCAACCAGTTCTTCCACATTCTTTCCTTCCAGGTGCATCTGTTCTGTCCTCCTCTCCTGTCATTGGTTAGTCATTCATTCACCTAGTTCAAACCCTCTTTGCTACACAGTATTTAAACCCCTCTGTTTCCTAGCTTCTTTGTGAAGTCTTGCATTCTCTTTTGGATCAATTCCGAGCCTTGTTTCTTGTTTGCTTAACCGTGTATTTGACCTTTTGCTCCCCTCTCTCGTTTACCCCTTTTTGGATCTCCCTACTAGCTAGTTTAACTAGTTTGCCTGATCGATTGACCTTGGATTGTCCTTGTTATCTCTCTCTCGTTTTGCCCTTATCGTATTATCTGCTTCATATCTAAGCCTGCACTTGGATCCTTTCATTTGGTCCTTGAGGATGTCACACATAAGCTTTTCCAGCCTGAGAGTAACTGATTTCAAAGTGAATATATTTGTGAAACAGGATATTATTTTATTTTGAAATGTATTAAAATTAGTTGGTATATTCAACTATACTGTTAAGACTCACAGAAATATTTAATTTGATACACATACAAATGGAATCATGTATACCATTAATTAAATACCTTTATCATAAATATCTACTGAATACATGGGAAAAAAGCATCATATTGTGTGGGTAAGATATGTAAGCAGGTGAAAGTATCTTACTTGATGCCAGGACATTGTCTATAAACTCCCTCTGGCTAATTCTGCCATCCTGATCTCGGTCAATGCCACGGAAAATATCCAGGATTCGGGACTTCAAGTGGCTGATCCACTGCATGTACCTTTTACGCCAAACACTGAAATCAAAATTGGCAAACTCCTCCATCTGTTAGGGTGTAAAATAGACATGATTAAGAAAATTACAATTACAAAATACAATTACTTTAATACAGCTCAAAGCTTTTCAGTAGTCAGTGTTAACATTCTGCTTTTGTTACTTCTAAGTAAAAAACATCTGAGAAGTATTGTTATTTCAAAATGGTAAATTGTTTAAAATAAATACAGCACTGTATCAGCTGAGCTATAAGGCTCCTGAGTTGTTCAAACTGAACTTATGACCAATTGCTGATTTTACTCAAATATTTTAAGTGTGGGCTGGGCTAGATGCGATTGAGTTGTTGAGAGATTCTGGGTGGCCCAATTATCTGTGACCCTGTTACTGATGGGATACTAGGTATTATCTCTGATTCTTCCTTCAGCCATCTGAGTAGTGCTACACTATTGACTCTCATTGCAAGATGAAGAAGCAGGTACTTAGATAATGTACATGGATTTTATGTTTTGTGTTTTGTGTTTGAATATTAGGCTGGTATAAGAGTTGTTTACTAATATGTGCTGGTTTTAATTGCTGGCTATTTCATATACACCGATCAGCCATAAAAGTATGACCACTGACAGGTGAAGTGAATAACACTGATAATCTCGTTATCATGGCACCTGTCAGTGCATGGGATATGTTAGGCAGCAAGTGAACATTTTGTCCTCAAAGTTGATGTGTTAGAAGCAGGAAAAATGGGCAAGCGTAAGGATCTGGGCGACTTTGACAAGGGCCAACTTGTGATGGCTAGACCACTGGGTCAGAGCATCTCCAAAACTGCAGCTCTTGTGCGGTGTTCCCGGTCTGCAGTGGTCAGTACTTATCAAAAGTGGTCCAAGGAAGGAAAAGTGGTGAACCAGCGACAGGGTCATGGGCGGCCAAGGATCACTGGTGCACGTGGGGAGCGAAGGCTGGCCCGTGTGGTCCCATCCAACAGACGAGCTACTGTAGCTCAAATTGCTAAAAAAAGTTAATGCTGGTTCTGATAGAAAGGTGTCAAACACACAGTGCAGTTTGTTGCGAATGGGGCTGCGTAGTCGCAGACCAGTCAGGGTGCCCATGCTGACCTCTGTCCACTGCCGAAAGCACCTACAATGGACACGTGAGCATCAGAACTGGACCATGGAGCAATGGAAGAAGGTGGCCTGGTCTGATGAATCACGAGTTCAAGGTGTTGAGTTGGCCTCCAAATTCCCTAGATCTCAATCCAATCGAGCATCTGTGGGATGTGCTGGACAAACAAGTCCGATCCATGGATGCCCCACCTCGCAACTTACAGGACTTAAAGGATCTGCTGCTAACATCTTGGTGCCAGATACCACAGCACACCTTCAGAGGTCTAGTGGAGTCCATGCCTGATCAGTGTATATGTGTAATGGGGCTCATATTGTATAAGTTTAGTATGGTGTTATTATAGCTCTGCTGGGGAGGCTGTGCGAAATGGGGCGCTCAAAGGTGTGCCTGAAAGAAAGGTTTAAATCCCATCAGGGGCTCTGACCACACTGACTATATATATCAATATATAGAGCTCTGAAAAAAATTAAGAGACCACTTAACATTGATTTCTGAACTTGGAGTGATCTCTTAATTTTTTCCAAAGCTGTATATATCACCATTGTCATCAACCTATATCAATCCATTGCTGAATGAAGGCCTCCCCAAGATGTTTCCACTAGCTTCACTCTACAGCTCGATCTATAGCTTACCTTTCCCATGTCACACAAAATGTATTATGTCATCTTCCCATCTTTTATGTGGTCAAATTCTATGTATTCTGTGATTATATACAAATATACTTTGTTCACATTACATTGTTGTAAAATTCTTTTTAATAAGAAGCAGCTTTATGGCACCTCTTTAAGCTTCTGCAGGTGTTCCTGAAGTCGACCTTGCCTGTCCAGGGCCAAGAGCCATAGCTGCTGCCAGTGGTTTACTAGCTGACTGAGCTGAGGGTTCTGTGGCTCCAGGTGCTCTAGGGGGATCAGAGTGGTGGGCTGGGACTTCACAGTACTCCTCCGCTCTGCAGGAAAAACAAATGCAAAAATCTCTGAAGACACAGTGCACATCCCGCTTTACTATAGCATTCGACAGGAATGATAAAACCACAGGAAAGTGGTTTAGTGTTAAACATGGAGAGGTGTAGTAAACTATAATTCAAACCATGAAAACTTCAAAGGCATATACTATCTGCTTACATTTAGCTTTGTTTTGCTTATTGACTTCCTTATCAAATGTCAAAAATAATAATAAATAATAATAAAAATAATAAATGAAGTGAATTTCAAATGATGCATAAAATAAAGTTGATGATTATTAGGATGACATTACCGATAACTGATTTGTTTAACTATATAATGTTAATAGTTGAAGGATTTTTTGTAAGTTTCCCTGCTTAGATACAATATGAACAGTAACATAATGAATCAAATGAATGCCTGTTTAAATTCTTCAGACTGACGTAACAGTACAACATAAATATGAGTTTAAATAATACATTACAATTGAACAGTTTGTATGTTTAACAAAATATCCATTGAGTTGATTTATTTCTTCAATGGCCCATAATAACACACTGAAACTTACTGGCTGGAGTTTTACGTGTGGGTGTTATCTGAGGTTTGGGAATAAGTTTCTGTTTGCAGGACTTGGTAACATTCTCAATGTCTGGCAGCTTCCGATTCAGTTCATCCATGAAAACCTGCAAAAGCGAGTAAAGTCATATTAAGCTGAATTAATGGTTGTTGGGATATTACAACATTGAATACATAAAATTAATATATTCTTAAAGTCTTCAGATAGGAAAGCACTATTTCTAGATAGTGCAGCCTTTCCTGAATTAATCTTTTAAAATCCTTAAATCTTACAAATACTTTAAATAATATTATATGATTTAAATAATAATATGACTAAGCTGAATGTGTCATCATGGCTGAGATCAAAATGATTAAATTACAATCAAGAAATTGTATTAATCATAACTAATGAATCAGCTAATTCATAAAGTTTAACATTCTGATGCTTGGCATGGGGTGATTTATCAATCTGCAAATGTACATACAATGTATGCGATTCAGACTTGCTTGTATGGTTATGCTTGACATCACTGTCCTATCCCTTTTGAACCAATAAACAATTTCAATTTCTGCTGCTGAAATCTACCATTACACACAGAGCCCACAAAGGAGTAAAGCTAATCCTAAACACAAAACATAAACTTGCATTAAAACTAAAGAAGATCAAAGAACCCAGCCATCTGAAGGAGTTTGAGGGCATTGCTAGAAATGTAAGAAACCCCAAGCAGGTCAAGGCAGGGGTGACACATATAATGTGCATATATATAAATCTTGCCAAAGTAGGTTTAAGAATGTGAAAAATTAGACAAGAACATAGCATCTGAAATATTATTACTATTAATGTGGTGTGTAGCTTGAGCAGTTACTTGCTCTGTTGGCAACATGTGATCTATCCTTTACTGTATATACAGTTAGGTCATCATTTTGACTTTGTATGCCAACACAATGGATTTGAAAGGAAACAAGATGTGCTTTAAGTGTAGACTTTCATCTTTAATTTGAGGGTAGTTACATCCAAATTGGGTGAACGGTGTAGGAATTAAACCCATTTTTAGATGTGGTCCCCTCAATTTTAGGGGCCAAAGTATTTGGACAAACTAACATAATCATGAATTAAATTGTGAGTTTCAATACTTGGTTGCAAATCCTTTGTCCTGAAGTCTGGAACCCACAGACATCACCAGATGCTGACCCTGGTGATGCATTTTGCTTTCAGTTTTGCCTTCAGCAAGTGAAATACATGCTCGATTTGATTCAGGTCCAATCCAATGACTTGGCCATTGCAGAACATTCCACTTCTTCACCTTAAAAAAGTCTTGGGTGTGCTTTCACAGTATGTTTCGGGTCATTGTCCATCTACACTGTGACGCGCCATACAATGAGTTTTGATGCATTTTGCTGAATCTGAGCAGATAGCCCTAAACATTTCAGAATTCATCCTGCTGCTTTTGTCAGCAGTCACATCATGAATACCAGTTCCAGTTCCCTTGGCAGCCATACATGCCCATGCCATAACATGTTTCACAGATGAGGTGATCATGGCAGTTCCTTCCCTTCTCCATACTCTTGAAGAGATGAGAGTTGATCTTTGTCTCATCTGTCCATAGGATGTTGTTCCAGAACTGTACAGGGTTCTTGAGATGTTTTTTGGCAAGCTCTAATCTGGTCTTCCTGTTTCCTCTGTATTTACTCTGGTGAAGTCTTCTCTCGATTGTTGACTTTGACACAGATATGCCTACCTCCCGGAGGGTGTTCTTGATCTGACCAATTGTTGTGAAGGGGTTTTTCTTCACCAGGGAAATAATTTTTCTATCATCCACCATAGTTGTTTTCCATTCTGGGCCTTTTGGTGTTCCTGAGCTCACCAGTGCATTCTTTCTTTTTAAGACTGTACCAGATAGTTGATTTGGTAACACCTAAAGTTTTTGCTATATCTCTGATTGGTTTGTTTTGATTTCTAAAGCATAACTGAAGGCAAAATGCTCCAAGAACAAGCAGGAACTAATGACAGCTGCAGTACAGACCAGGGAAGAATCCCAGCATCTGGTGATGTCTATGGGTTCAGGGGCGTCGAAGGGGGGGTAGGGGGGGGCCCAAATTGGCAAAACTCTGACCCCCCCCCCCCACCCCTGCTCTCACGGGAGAAAACTCCACCCCCGCCATCAGGAATTATTTTGCCTGGGGCCCCCACATACCCTAGAATCGCCTCAGACTTCAGACAGGCATTGACTGGAACCAAGTATTGAAACTCCACAATTGAAACTCACAACAATTATGTTAGTTTGTCCAATTACTTTTCAGCCCCTAAAATTGGGGGGACCACATATAAAAATGGGTGTAATTCCTACACCGTTCACCCATTTTGGATGTAACTATCCTCAACTGAAAGATGAAAGTCTACACTTAAAGCACATCTTGATTGTTTTCTTTCAAATCCATTGTGGTGTGGTCACTGTCCCAATATTTATGGACCTAACTGTATATATAAAATAATAATTGCAGAGAGTTTAAATCAATACCATGTGTTGTGTGATGAGCTCCTCAGCCTGATCAATACTCTCAGGCAGAGGCTCCTGGTCCCTTAGGGTGAGAGATTCATCTGCAGCTGAAATCCAGTCCATGAGTCTCTGCATTTCCTCCTTCTCAGCCTCTAGAGTAGACAAGTTGGATTGGATACGCTCGCCTTGTTGCCGAGCCCAAGCCCGGACCTGGAGCAACAGAGAAATGGAAGAAATCACAGAAGAGCTGAAGAATGGCAGATATAAGGCAGCGTGGGATTTTGACCCAGGTGTAGCTGAAGAAAGCTGATGAGAGAAGTTCTAACATTGGCCTCGGATAGCTCACCTCCTCAAAGCGGGTCTTTGTCACATTGATCCATGACTTGATGGTAATGACAGAGTCAGGGTGACAGCAGGACAGGATCTCCTCTCCCAGTGATCTGATGCACTCCACTTCCATCTCCTGGCAATGCAAGGAGTTCATCAGCTCCTGCAGAAAGCAGAAGAACTCCACCATCAACTGGTCATTCACAACACTAACAACACTCTCAATAATGCTGGGTTAGAAATTGTCACAGATAGAGTTCAATGCATGTACTGAAGTAATAGTCAGTAGCAAGTATTATTTTAGATGGCCTGTGCCTGTCACACGTGTATTGCACTGTTCACACTGCTGTGAATTAGACTAAAAATCATGTTCCAGTTATCTTTTTAAGACTTATATAGATAAGTTATAGATATTCATCCATCCACTTTACCTACACAAAACTGTCACAGAAGCACTCCTACCTGGTGCTGGTTATGAAACTGCAATATAGCACACTCCTCCTCAGGAAGAACACCATACTTCAGGGCTCTCTCCACTTCAGAGAGACATTCAAGGAATGAATGGATCAAAGAGTCAAATTCTTCTGCCTGCCAGGGATGAGGGGGAGAGAAGATGTGAAACAAAATGTGTTAAGAAAAAACAATGTAACCTGTTATCCTACTTTTTGTATAACACTATCATACCTTTGTTTGATTCCACCAGATAGATTTTAATTTGTTTTAAGTATATGAATAAAACTCCCAAAGCCCACATCACAATTCCTATTACCATGTCCTAAGTTGTTTATTTTTTGGGGCGTTGTTAGAGAAAAAATTGACAATTGCTTTAGACATGTTTACCTCATGTAGAGTAGAGTCTGGTGTAACAGCAATAGGAATTTAGGAGTAGGAGTCTAGCTTTTTCATGCAAGAACTGTCTCCTCATTACCTCTATTACATCAATTATATATTTACCTTAAAATATTAACACAGTTGAAGCAATAATTAGCTTACAATTCTGGTGGTCATACTTTAAGAATCTAAATACACAGTTCCTATAACCAGTTCAATAAAAAAAAACATGTTTGTGCCCCCCCCCCCACCCGCTCCTGCTTTTGCCGGTGGCAACGGTATCTGTCACCGCATTTTTTTTTTATGTGACAAATCTCTTGCATTGTCATTTTGAAAACTTGACAGCTGTTCAAAAACATTGTGTAATTGTAATATCGATTATTGTACATCCTGTGTTATCATCGACCGAAAATAGTTGTGCCCCCTCAGTTATTTCTCATGCCCCCTTGCGAGTTAATCCTGCCGCCGGGCCGGAAAGAGATTTCCCTAATGTGGTTCATGTCTCCGACCTTAACAGTATCATAAAATGAGTAACAGTCGCATTCTTCTAAAGGCTCGTCTTGCTCAGATAGGAATATAAAGTGTGTTGGTTCTTCACACTGGACGGGAGTGGAAATTGTAGAACTGCCTGTATTTCAGTAGGAGCTCCACACTGCTTTAAAGACAATTATCACCGCTGAGGCATAAACGGTCTACTTTCTAGAATTTTTCGCCGTGACTGGAAAGAATCTGACCAATCAGAAGTGACGTAAGCCCACGTGGAAACACGCACAGTATACGCATGCGCCCCATAACATACAGTGCAGACGACGAGAAGTTAGTTTATGAGGCACAGCAATAACCATTACTGTATCATTGTAAATTAAAAGACAAACAAATCCATTAAAAAGACAATGTGTGGGTGAACATCACAGCAGCTTTACTTTAATGACAGCTGTGCATAAAAGATACAGTATTAATACATAATATGCATAATTACATGTGATTTTTATTTTACATATTAACTTTATTATTATATAAATATACCTCCTTCCGGCGCTTACTCAAAACACATCTTTTCAGAAAGTACTTGCAATTTAGTCCTTTACTTTCCTGTAAGATAGCACTTTAAAACGTTTTATCACACTACTTGCCTTGCGTTACTAGTACTTGTATTATTTTGATTTCCCCTATGCTCCCTTATGCGCTGTTTATAGCGTGCTTGTTACAGCGGGGAAATTCCGGGGTTAAAGGTCGGCCCTGCGCAGGAATATGGGAGGCGCCGTGATTGGGGGAGCCAGTCACGGGGCTAGAGGACATAAATAGGGGTGGCCGGTTCTTGCGTCCATGAGTAGAAGTTAGCAGTATGTGCAGAGCGACAGACAGGGTGGTGTGGTGAGATAGATGGGCGCTCCATCCTGAAGCATCACTGTGTTCTCAGTAAAGATCCTGTTGTGGTTAACCCTGCGTCCTCTGCGTCATTCCTGCCATTGGTGGTGGACTCCCACGACGATATGGCAAACAAAAAGCCTGTATCGTTACAGTGTTATGCTGTATTATATAAATTTGAATTTGTAATGTTTTATGATTGTACTGAGCTGTATTTTTGAACTCTGTATTGCACTTATATTTTGTAAGTCGCCCTGGATAAGGGCATCTGTGCCAAGAAATAATAATAATAAATAGTATAGTTGTATATGAGAAAAGATCCCGAAATCATGTCCACGGTGTTGTTTATACTTTATTAAAAACAAAAGTTTTTAAGATGGCATGCATAATGACAACACATTTTATATATACAGTGAGGGAAAAAAGTATTTGATCCCCTGCTGATTTTGTAAGTTTGCCCACTGACAAAGAAATGATAAGTCTATAATTTTAATGGTAGGTGTATTTTAACAGTGAGAGACAGAATAACAACCAAAAAATCCAGAAAAACGCATTTCAAAAAAGTCATTAAGTCATTAAGGTTTCGAGGCTGACGTTTGGCAACTCGAAACTTCAGCTCCCTCCACAGTTTTTCTATGGGATAAAGGTCTGGAGACTGGCTAGGCCAGTCCAGGACCTTAATGTGCTTCTTCTTGAGCCCCTCCTTTGTTGCCTTGGCTGTGTGTTTTGGCTCATTGTCATGCTGGAATACCCATCCACGACTCATTTTCAATGCCCTGGCTGAGGGAAGGAGGTTCTCACCCAAGATTTGACGGTACATGGCCCCGTCCATCGTCCCTTTGATGCGGTGCAGTTGTCCTGTCCCCTTAGCAGAAAAACACCCCCAAAGTATAATGTTTCCACCTCCATGTTTGACGGTGGGGATGGTGTTCTTGGGGTCATTCCTCCTCCTCCAAACACGGTGAGTTGAGTTGATGCCAAAGAGCTTTATTTTGGTCTCATCTGACCACAACACTTTCACCCAGTTCTCCTCTGAATCATTCAGATGTTCATTGGCAAACTTCAGACGGGCCTGTACATGTGCTTTCTTGAGCAGGGGGACCTTGCAGGTGCTGCAGGATTTCAGTCCTTCATGGCGTAGTGTTACCAATTGTTTTCTTGGTGACTATGGTCCCAGCTGCCTTGAGATCATTAACAAGATCCTCCCGTGTAGTTCTGGGCTGATTCCTCACCGTTCTCATGATCATTGAAACTCCACGAGGTGAGATCTTGCATGGAGCCCCAGACTGAGGGAGACTGACAGTTATTTTGTGTTTCTTCCATTTGCCAATAATCGCACCAACTGTTGTCACCTTCTCACCAAGCTGCTTGGCGATGGTCTTGTAGCCCATTCCAGCCTTGTGTAGGTCTACAATCTTGTCCCTGACATCCTTGGACAGCTCTTTGGTCTTGGCCATGGTGGAGAGTTTGGAATGTGATTGATTGATTGCTTCTGTGGACAGGTGTCTTTTATACAGGTAACGAGCTTAGATTAGGAGCACTCCCTTTAAGAGAGTGCTCCTAATCTCAGCTCGTTACCTGTATAAAAGACACCTGGGAGCCAGAAATCTTGCTGATTGATAGGGGATCAAATACTTATTTCCCTCATTAACATGCAAATCAATTTATAACTTTTTTGAAATGCGTTTTTCTGGATTTTTTTGTTGTTATTCTGTCTCTCACTGTTAAAATACACCTACCATTAAAATTATAGACTGATCATTTCTTTGTCAGTGGGCTAACGTACAAAATCAGCAGGGGATCAAATACTTTTTTCCCTCACTGTATATATATATATATATATATATATATATATATATATATAATGAAAATTTGATTTTGTATCCACATTCTCACTTACTGTCGAAAGGCATTGTTATTCAATAAAATGAAACTTTTGTAATACAAGAGTCCTGTCTAAATACCTAATAAGTGAGAGTGCAGCTACAAAATCAATGTTTTATTATATATATTGCCTTATTTGGGCCAGCATCTCATTAGAGTGAAGACACTGCAGTGCACAGATGCTTTTGAGTTATATTCATATTCATATATATGTGTGAATATGAATCTCCTGCAGTCTCCTGCACCACAGTGCAATACATTACATTAACAAATGTGATCACTACAGGGGTATATATTTTATATTGTTGATTTTGTGTTTTATTATACAACTATTGGTGTGTGTGTGTGTCTGTGTGAACAGTGACTTTGCTAAGAAAAAACTCAAAATAGGCTATTATATAAATCCCCCAATGTTAACCTTTGTTAGCAGTGAATACAAATGAAAGTAATTTCCAGATATGTGCCTAAATAACATTTATTTTTGTTAGATGTGGTTTTCTTCAAGATAAAATTGAAGAACCATAAAAGTAAAATACCTTGATAATTTATGAAAAATTAAATGTTGGATTAAAACATCAAATGAATCTCTTGCATGCCTCTTCATAACACATGCACATTCACTTAAAAAAAATCACAATTTACTTTTACTTTTGGTGCTTGAATACTCTTGAAAGTACCTACTTTTTTACTTTTATTCAAGTACTGTTTGAATGGGAGACTTTATTTTTACTGGAGTAAGTTTTTGATAGAATATTATTACTTTTACTGAAGTATGACTTCTGAATACTTTTTACACCTCTGACTATAACTCACTTTATTCGAGGTATGATTATCACTATGAATGTTTCTTACCTGTTGGAGAGCTGCCTCAAGCCTGGCCTGCTTGGAAACCGAGAGCTTGCACACCGCCTCCCAGCGCGCCTCCAGCTCCACCATCTGCTCCTGCAGCCACTGCGAGTCGGCACTGGTGCTCTTGGTCAAGTCCCTCACTGACCTCTTCAGGGTCTTTATACAACCTGCTCTCTTGCCCAGCTCCTTCTGGAAAACCTGAAATAACACAGCAGTGGCACTTATTGGTCCATCTTGCAATAACTGGTGTTCTCCCAACCAGACATGCATTCAAAAAGCTGAAAACCATGTATTATTATTATTATTATTATTATTATTATTATTATTATTATTATTATTAGTAGTAGTAGTAGTAGTAGTAGTAGTAGTAGTAGTAGTAGTATTGATGTTGAGAGACATTTGAACACTTATATTCTTATAACATTGCTCCATCTGTGCTGGAGGTCACAAGTCAAGTCCAGAGGTCAAGTACTATAACACTTTGGGTACATTAAAGATGAGCCAGTGTCAATAGATTCTGAAATGACAGATGCAAGATAACATTGATCAATTATTTAGATAATGCATTTCTGGGGGGCAATTATTGAATTATATGAACTCAATGTGGATCCTGAGCGAAAAGCAGTGCTTTATTGGTGGTTGAAGCCCACCCCCAAGACAACTGTCCTAATACCAGTCCTTCTACAAAGACTTGTCTTGGATATGACCTAGTCTGAAAGACAGCACAAGAAATGTTAACACCGACAAAAGATAGCTAAAGGAAAGGCCCTCCACTCTACATAAATGATACATAATGCAAATATAATTCCCTAATTTTTAAATAAAGAACATAAAAATAAAATTTGAAAATAAACATTAAATTGACAAAATGTAAAATAATACTCCAAAAGTTTAAAAAAAAAAAACGATCACGGATTTGTTACCAAGAGGTTCCTGCTTTATAGCCTAGTTTTGCAACTGACTTACTGAGGTTAATCACTTTGTGCTCTGTCCTTTGATTGACACATGCCACGAATATTCTATAGATGAAAAAGCACCCTACTTTATTATTATTATACTTATTTACCTTATTAATAATATTATTATTTACCTTATGCTTGTCCATTAAATTTGTGACAAGGTCCTTTTCTCCACCAACAGGCATCTCTTCAGCTAGCTGTGGTTCAGCTCTGTATAGCCAGTCCATCAGGGCTTGAAGGCCATCTGTGAATCTGCCTGAAAACAGCAGTGCTTCTTCCAACTTGTGTTGCCTACAATACAATAGCATACACATTAATAATAATCTAGAGAGGAACAGTTATTCAACATTTAAAATATGTGGTCTGGTTAACTAGTTTAAAATGTAATATTATAAATTGAAATTTTGACTACTGATTTTAAGTTATGGTTTGATGGAATCCTGCTAGATGTTGAATTTTCATATTTTTTTTTGGTACCAAGCTTTTACAACAATGCACCTATTCACTGTTTTTGAGCATAATACCTTCGTGTTACCCCTTTTTTGGAAACAATGCTCATGTATATACTATAAGTAAGACCTGGCAAATGACTCAATGTGCCCAATGGTTTTGAGTTGAGAAGTCTCAGGATGTGTATTTATATTTTGGCCATCATAAATATTGATCTACTTGAATTAAACTTGACCTTAATTTAATGTTTCAAATTAATTTATCTGCAATATAATTTTAAAATGTAATAATTAAACTTGTTTTGATCAAATTCCCCATGTATTTTGCAGAGCCTTAGTGTCTGGCTACACAGTTCCTACACAATCAGTAAAGGAACTACTATGTTTTAGGTATTTCTCTGCTATTTGCATATATTTACCGCTCCATAGACTTCCCACTGATAGTGTCCCATGAATCTCTTAGCTCTGCCAGCAGGTCTTCTAGCTGTTGCCTGTCACTTGGCCTCTGGGATTTTCCCCTCAGAGTCTGACCACTCTTCAAGGTGGCTTCATAGACTGGCCTCTTTGACCTCAATAACTTCTGGAAGTCCTTCACCGAGACACAAAGGAATATAATTAATTCGTGCTGTCTGATTCAGGAGACTGGGAAAAATGCTGAACAGTGTAATTTGATCTTTGTACATCAATACACAACAACCTGATGAGCTGACATGATAACCAGAATCACATATTTCTGAATGTCCTAGACGTCTGGTGTTGTATTGCTCTAAAAATAGAATGTAACACTATGATCTATGTGCTCATCATGTTATGTATCCCTAATTAACTTAAAAATACAAAGAAATGAAAGGTTGCAAGGACCTGTCAACAAATACTATATCCAGAACATGAATGCTATCAGGTAATATTTGTCCTTAATATTTAAACTTTTTTTAGCCGTTTCAGGTGCATACCTTCTGCTCTGCGAGTTGCTCTTTGATTTCTTCATGTGACATGGCAATCTCTTTGTGAGTGTCCATTGTTTGCTCCACCTCCACCATCCAGTCCACCAAGATATGCCATGATTCACTGAACTGAAACAATCAGGAAGTTTAGTAGGAAAGATATTTTTTATGTTAATCTTTACAATGTTTGTTTCTAGCTATATGGATTACAATTAGACTTGCATGAAGTGTTTTGCTTTATACACAGAGTGTTATGAAAGGGAGGCAATTATTCACACACACACACACACACACACACACACACACACATATATATATATATATATATATACACAGATATACACAGAGAGGAAACTGTGGCAAACAGTAAGTTTGAGCTGCTGTTGCTCAAATACATTTCTGATATAGCCTAGTCAGTCTTACCTAATATTTGAGGAACTCTGACAGTTGTATACACCAATGTGGAAGATCACAGTCACAGTGGTCTAGTTATCCCTTTTAGATAGTTCAGATAATTGATGATCATTTGGCAGTGATTTTGCCATGGTTATACTATTTTTAGCCTTAGTTTGTGTCATGGTTAACTATACCTCGCCATCTTTAACAATTATTTTACATTCCCTTTCTTACTCTTTACTATATTTTTACAATCCTACATTAAAGTATTGATGTATGGGACTTTACATGGGCTCTGAGTAGTGACGTTTACCAAGAAGCATTCCCTGCTTCACCTAATCTTTAAATATTGCTTTCTACAGTAAACTATTTCATCTAAACACTATGACAACTAAATTCAGACTTCACTCTGTTTATTACCTGTTTAGCTTGCTTCTTGACATCCTCCAGTACTTTCCCTCTCTCAGATGTTCGCTGATAAAGTTTCCCAAAGCGATCTTGTACAGTCACAACAAGATTCTGTACTACATTGCAGTCCTCTTTGCGGCTGAATTCTTTAAGACGTGATGCTACACTCTCTACGGCTTTCATCTTGTCATTATAAGAGTTCACTTCTGTCACCAACATCTGAAAGTAAAATAGACATCATGTTATGCCACAAACTGGGACCCCATTTTATTTGATCAGTCTCCTTAGCATGGTGTTTACATTTAAGTATGTGGTATCAGTGACCAGTATTCTAGTATATATATATATATATATATATATATATATATATATATATATATATATATATATATATATATATATATATATCACATGCATACATTAATATAAAATTAAATACCTTAATCAAAATGCATTATAACTTTCTAAATAAACTTATATATAAGCATGTCTCAGGGAATGGTAGTGTTGGCTGCTGAATGGCATCTTTGAGCAGAAATGTAATGTAGTTGTGATACATGTGATCATTTACCCATCCCCATAAGCAGAAACTTAATGTGTGAGGCAGATTTATTTGCCAGGTGGTAAATGTTTGTGCTGTATGAGAAGTGCTGAAGAGTCCTAAATCTAAGCCTGCCAACCAGTATGCAGATGCATTTCTTATAGAATGTGTACCATTATGTATAAATACACATGATTTTATTTCCCAGTGCTATTCACATGCCTTTGATCTTATCTGAGTAATGTCAAGTATATCAGAAGCATGGTTACGAGGGGGGCATTTTAAGAATGTATAACTATTCTGAATGTATGTGCTATGTCATATTTGTTGGAGATAGTATTTTGTGTTTAATCTGCTTCACAAACCCTGTGCTCTTGAATCTGCGTGTTGACTGTATCCAGGAGGAGGCTGGGAGGAGGTAAGGCATTGAAGGCCTCTTCACTGCGAGTCATTTTCTTCAGGAGATCCTGCACTGTACTGTGAAACTCCTTGGCCAAAGTCAGCCCTTCAGTCAATTTCACCTGAATAAAAAATATATATATATATTTGCCAACTGTCTCCAAAAATGCAATTTAAATACTGTACTTGGCAGGTTTACACTGTGCTTGCCAGCTCAAATGTTTTGCTATTGTGGGGAACTTATGAGGGTTCTAAATGATAGCTATTGTTTATTCTTCACCTTCCATGGCTCTTACACTGTTAAACACTTCCTCATTTCCAATGCAATATGTCGTTTTTATTTAGAGTGTTCAAATATCCTGTTCATGTTTACCTTAAGTAGGATATCAACTGGCAACCAGTATTTCAAGTTCTGGGCATCAGGAAAACTGCCTTTATAAATACTTGTTTTGTGGGCAGCTCAAATGTACTTTCTAAAACATATATACATATAAAGATATATTGTCATTTTGAGGTTTGCATTTAATTAAAATAAACCATTAAAAATGACAAGAATTACAAACAGACTGGTTTCTGACCTTTCTTTCTTGCACTTTGCTGTAGACACTCTCCCATTTCTGTTCCAGAATACAAAGACTGTGTTCTGTGTTGGAGCCTCGAGCCACATCATTGTTGTCTAACAGTCGGTGGATAGCATCCCTCACATTGTTGTAGGTGTGTAGCTTTGATTCCATTTCCTTGCACAACTCCTAGATTAAGATGTGATAACACTGTTAGTAGTGGTCAGATAGAATGTAACTTTACAAAATACAGGCACCTCCCGCACTTACGACTTGGTTCCTGGAGAGCTGTTGTGATGGAACTGTTACGAGTCGAACTCTTAATTCCAATGGGTTCAATATTATAAATGATGGTTCCATTCCTGGAAACCCATTTCATAATCTTAAAATACCAAGATTGAGTATGGTAATGGAGGACTGCTCAATAAAACCATAATATATGCCTTTACAAAACATTAATGAACTAAAACCAAACATTTTATTTTATAAAAAATGTCTCCAGGCAGTCACACGAATGGTCTATGAGATTGAGGTCTGGCCTGATTGAAATTGAGAGGGCCATGGAAGATGGTAACTTCATCCTTGTGCTCCTCAAACCACCTGTTGACAACATGTGCCCTGTGGACTGGAGCATTGTTGTCCTGGATGACACCCCTTCCGATCGCTCAGGACAAGAAATGTTTCATGCAGAATCAAAACTCCCTTCAAATGGAATGAGTGGCAGGCCAATGCCAGGAAAATGCCCCACACCAGGATGGGATGGGTGCACTGACATGGGCATGAATTGTAACCGTTTTTAACTTTTAATTTCCAATCATTGACTTGAATGGGAGTTTTAAAAATGCAGGTTATATGTACAGAAACATATAACATAAACATCTGGAAAAGACCAAGAGAACATAAGCTGTTCAATATGTAGCAAATAAGACCCACCACAGTTCAAATAAAACTTCCTTTTATGGCTAGCAGGGCTCTATATTATACACATGCAAACAAAATAAATGAAAAAACACAGGAGAAACCATCAATAAGTAAACCAGTATTCCCTTCACATCCTATGCTCTGATCACCTGACCATCTATTTTTTAATACTATTGTTTACCTGGTGTGCGGAGAGCTTCTCACTGGTAGTCTCCGGTAGTCCCCAGACTGGTTTGGTGGAGGAGAGTCTCAGGTCTGTGTTTTCCAGCCACTGCAGAAGGTCCTGGATTTCCATTGTCACATCCTGAACCTGATTTAAAGGTGGGAAAGCAACCAAAGGAAATTAGTAATCACAGACACAACAATAGTTTAAATTAGTATGTATTTGTGTAGATGGCATTCAATTTCACTACTATTGCTACTGCTGCTACTACTACTACTACTACTACTACTACTACTACTACTACTACTACTACTACTACTACTAATAATAATAATAATAATAATAATAATAAGTATGGTGCCCTCCAAATTTCAAAATTATCATAGGTTGATATTGAACATTTCATAGATAATAATAAAAATATAATGTCTGTATATATGTATATACTACATACATATACATATACTAATACTGTGTTTGACCCCCTTTCGCCTTCAGAACTGCCTTAATTCTACGTGGCATTGATTCAACAAGGTGCTGAAAGCATTCTTTAGAAATGTTGGCCCATATTGATAGGATAGCATCTTGCAGTTGATGGAGATTTGTGGGATGCACATCCAGGGCACGAAGCTCCCGTTCCACCAGATCCCAAAGATGCTCTATTGGGTTGAGATCTGGTGACTGTGGGGGCCAGTTTAGTACAGTGAACTCATTGTCATGTTCAAGAAACCAATTTGAAATGATTCGACCTTTGTGACATGGTGCATTATCCTGCTGGAAGTAGCCATCAGAGGATGGGTACATGGTGGTTATAAAGGGATGGACATGGTCAGAAACAATGCTCAGGTAGGCCGTGGCATTTAAACGATGCCCAATTGGCACTAAGAGGCCTAAAGTGTGCCAAGAAAACATCCCCCACACCATTACACCACCACCACCAGCCTGCACAGTGGTAACAAGGCATGATGGATCCATGTTCTCATTCTGTTTACGCCAAGTTCTGACTCTACCATCTGAATGTCTCAACAGAAATCGAGACTCATCAGACCAGGCAACATTTTTCCAGTCTTCAACTGTCCAATTTTGGTGAGCTTGTGCAAATTGTAGCCTCTTTTTCCTATTTGTAGTGGAGATGAGTGGTACCCGGTGGGGTCTTCTGCTGTTGTAGCCCATCCGCCTCAAGGTTGTACGTGTTGTGGCTTCAAAAATGCTTTGCTGCATACCTCGGTTGTAACGAGTGGTTATATACCTCTAGCATCAACAAGGCATTTTCGCCCACAGGACTGCCGCATACTGGATGTTTTTCCCTTTTCACACCATTCTTTGTAAACCCTAGAAATGGTTGTGCGTGAAAATCCCAGTAACTGAGCAGACTGTGAAATACTCAGACCGGCCCGTCTGGCACCAACAACCATGCCACGCTCAAAATTGCTTAAATCACCTTTCTTTCCCATTCAGACATTCAGTTTGGAGTTCAGGAGATTGTCTTGACCAGGACCACACCCCTAAATGCATTGAAGCAACTGCCATGTGATTGGTTGGTTAGATAATTGCATTAATGAGAAATTGAACAGGTGTTCCTAATAATCCTTTAGGTGAGTGTATATTCACACACACGTTTTTTAAATCTTCATGAATTCCACAAGGAATCGCATTTAGTAGTAGCAAGTGTCAGCAAGTGCAAAGCCAACATCAATAATATTCACTGCTACAACCCAGCAGATTGTATAGTTCACACTTAAATAAGCAATGTCTAAAGAACATTACTTTAATCCTGACCACTTAAGCACTTTATTCAGGTTGTTAAGATTATGGATTGAAAACACAAACACTCTGCAGCTTTCTAGGACCAGAGTTGGTCACTCCTGATCTATAGGTTTGTTAAATTGATTGGCAACATATTTTTATAACATATTTTTATAACCTAAAGCAGAGGTTCCCAAACCGGTCCTGGGGGACCCCCTACCCTGCTGTTTTTTGTTCCAACCGAGCTCTCAATTACTTAATTGAACCTTAATTGAAGTAACAATCTGCTTAGATTTTACTTTTTAAATTGTGTAAGAAAATAGTTGTTTCTTCAATATCTTTTTTAATATAATTCTATACTTAACTTAAAACCCCTACTGTTTAAAATAATTAAAAGTCTCTGATTTAGGAAATTATTAGTTCAATTAAGGGTTAAATTAAGTTATTGAGAGCTCGGTTGGAACAAAAACCAGCAGGATAGGGGGTCCCCCAGGACCGGTTTGGGAACCACTGACCTAAAGACTAAGGTGGACCTATAACACCATATACTGAAAATCCCTGAAATGATCCAAATCAGATTTCAGAAGTAACTTCTCATTTTGCCCAATATGAAAATCATGCTATGAGTAAGATCTTGTTTGTGTGCCTGTGGTCTGACCTTTTGAATCTAGTAGTGCTCAGCATTGAATGACTCGTACCTGACTGAGGTTGTTCTCCAGTTCAAGCTGTCGTCTCTCTGTCTCACAGCGAACAAACTCCCAGCGTTCATTCAGCTTCTCCAGCTGGGCCTGAAGTCCATGGGGACTGTCACCTGTCCCTGCCTCCAGCAGCTCCCGCCCAGCCTTATTCAGTGACTCCACAGTGCGTGCATGGGACATCACATCATTCCGTAGCACCTGAAGAGGACATAGGCATGATAAAGAATGATTTTATAGCCCAGAGACACCAGGGAAACTCTTATGGGTGCAGAATTTTGTTCATGTTCACTATGATTCTACACAAGAACACATCCATGGAAAACAGCATTCACAGTCCTATTGTATTTTCTTTTAATATCCATGTCCAGTCCTCCCACATTGAGTGGGAGTGTTAAGAGAAAAAGGACTATTACATTTCCTTTAGCAGTGTATGAAGACCCCACTGCCCTGACACCCTGGGTTATACAGTTAGGTCCATAAATATTTGGACAGTGACACAATTTTCATAATTTTACATCTTGTGGTAAACCCTCTGTATTTACTCTGGTGAAGTCTTCTCTTGATTGATGACTTTGACACAGATACACCTACCTCCTGGAGGGTGTTCTTGATCTGGCCAACTGTTGTGAAGGGGTTTTTCTTCACCAAGGAAAGAATTCTTCTGTCATCCACCACAGTTGTTTTCCGTGGTCTTCCAGGCCTTTTGGTGTTCCTGAGCTCACCAATGTGTTCTTTCTTTTTAAGAATGTACCAAATAGTTGATTTGGCCACACCTAATGTTTTTGCTATATCTCTGATTGGTTTGTTTTGATTTCGAAGGCAAAACTGAAGGCAAAATTCCCCAGGAACAAGCAGTAACTAAAGACGGCTGCAGTACAGGCCTGGCAGAGCATCACCAGGGAAGAAACCCAGCATCTGGTGATGTCTATGGGTTCCAGACGTTAGGCAGTCATTGACTGCAAAGGATTTGCAACCAAGTATTGAAACTCACAATTTAATTAATGATTATGTTAGTTTGTCCAAATTATTTTGAATATATTGTGGGATCACATATAAAAATGGGTGTAATTCCT
This sequence comes from Amia ocellicauda, assembly GCF_036373705.1. Classification (NCBI taxonomy): domain Eukaryota; kingdom Metazoa; phylum Chordata; class Actinopteri; order Amiiformes; family Amiidae; genus Amia; species Amia ocellicauda. The sequence goes on along the minus strand of NC_089859.1, from coordinate 35,846,013 downwards.
TCACCGTTCACCCAATTTGGATATAAAGCACATCTTGATTATTTCCTGTCAAATCCATTGTGGTAGCGTACAGATTGCGTCACTCTCCGAATATTTATGGACCTAACTGTATATACATATGATCACTTTTTCCCAATAGGTTACGTATAGAGTTCATTCACATAAGAAATGTCATGCTGTTTAATCCAAATGCAATATCAATTGGAATTGTCAGCACACATATACTTACAAGCAGGTTTCCACACAATGACAATTTATTATGGTATAGTCATGACTGTTTGATCATGCTTGGTCACAATCTGTACAGAATAGTACTTCTCAATGAATATGATTTAACACATACACTACCAGTCAAGAGTTTTAGAACACCGCCATTTTTCCAGTTTTTATTTAAATTTAAGCAGTTCAAGTCCAATGAATAACCTGAAATGGTACAAAGGTACCTTGCGGAACTGCGGCAGTGACACTCTAGTCTACGAGCCAGCTAGGACTTTACCACAGCCCTGCTGTTTACACATAGTATATACACATAGCGGGGTAAAGGCCAGACACATGCACCACCGCAACACAATGCAATAACAACTAACTATATACAGGGTTGCCTCGTAAGGCAACGTACCTGGAGGCCGCATGACAGACCCTGGGAACACATCAGCAGGAACATCAGCAAGTCCAGGAGCAGCTCCCGTGGGTGCTCCACTGGAAGGCATAGTCCGATAGGAAGGGAAACTATATAGCTCCATCCAGGATGCGCTAACAGGGGCAGACTGGGAAAATAAATCAGGAGCCAGAGCCCGTGGGCTACTGGGGCTCGACTGAAGTCAACACCAGTTCCAATGGAAGGGACTGGGTCCATCATGTCCAACCTGTAGAACTGGATAAAAGTGGCGAAGTCCAAGCTGCAGCCGCACAGATGTCTGCCCAGTGGGCGCCCTGAAAAAGGGCTCATGATGTGGTAACGCTTAGAGTCGAGTGGACCACCAGGTGTCCAGGCACCAGGGTCCCGGCGGACTCATAGGCCATGGTAATAGTGTCCACAATCCAGTGCAAGAGGCGCTGCTTTGAAAGCGCCTGGTCCTGTGTCCGCGCTCCTTAGTACACAAACAGTTGGTCTGAGTGCCGAATGTCCTTAGTGCGTTCCAAATAGCACCCAAGGGCCCGCACAGGGCAGAGCAGGTGAAGACGACTCTCCTGCTCCGAAGAGAAGGGAGGAGGATGAAAAGCCATCAACTCAATAGGCCTGATGACATGAAATGGAGACAACACTTTTGGGAGGAACGCACGGTTAGGCCGTAGCTTGACCCTGAAGCCATGTCCCACAATACAGACATGATGGCTGTACGGACAGGGCGTGTAACTTGCTTACACATTTTGCAGAGATGATTGCCAGCAAAAACGCAGTCTTAAGTGACACCAGCTTCAGCTCAGCTGAGTTCAGTGGCTCAAATGGAGCTTGGGAAAGTGTGTCCTGCACTACATCAAGGCACCATGCGGGTAGTGAAGGGGTATGAGGAGGCCGTAGCCGTTGAGCTCCCTTCAGAAACTGCGTAGTTAGAAAATGAGACCCAGGGGGTTTGCCATCAATCTGGACATGACATGCGGAGATGGCCACCAGATATACTTTGAGCGTGGACGGGGACTTACAATAGCTCCTGTAAAAATTGTTATATGACCCTAATGGAGCAATTAAATGAGTCCTGACCACTGTAAACCATTAGTTACCTTGTGTTTAGCAAGTTCAATTTCACAGGTCTGCAGGTCAATGCTGATTGGTCGGTAGCCCTGAAGCAGGTCAGCAGTGTGTGAGAGCCACGTGTGCAGCTCTTCAAGGGTGTTCTGGATCTGTCCCAAACCCAAGAGTGCTGACTCCAGCTGATGCTGTGGAGAAAACCAGAGGACAGTTAGTAGTCAATGTATCACTTCCACCAGTCATATGAAACACATTTTTAACAACATTCATAGCTGTTTTTCTCATTTCCCTTTTCTGACTTTTTATCAAGGCCTCAAAATAAAAGAAAACCTTGACTGCTTTGAGAACATAAAGAAGGTTACAAAATAAAATAGTGCATTCACTCCATTGGGCTTGATTGGTCATTAGGCACCTATTGAACCAATTTACCCCAATTTACTCAGTCTTGAACTCATGTTTTTTTTTTTCATCAGATAATTCATTTTAAATGTCTAATAAAAAAAACACACTCACTAGTTACAGTGTATTAACATAGTAGGTACTCAGTAACTACATCTTAGTGTACAGTGTAATTATGCATTTCTTAACATGCACTTAATGTGTAAAAAATTGGAAACATAACTGTGTCAATGACTGCAAAATAATCAACAGTGTCAGGATTATTACAGGATATATTTAGTATTCAAAATATGAAAGGGGTTTGTTCTTCTTGCTGCAGCCCTGCTGCCACCTGTTTGATGAGTTTGTGTTACCTGTCTGTTCACTGTCTCCTTCTCCAGGGTGTCCCAGCACATGCGGAAGTCACAGAGCTGAGTATTAACAGCCTCCTTCTCTGAGCTTAGGGGGAGCCTGCAGGCAAACCGATGGTTCAGACTCTCCATCTCAATCTTCTTCTGGTACAGCTCACTTTTAAACTCCTGCAGAATAGACACATTGACTTTACACCATGTGGCCGAGTCAAAGCACGGAGAGAGAACAGACACTACAATAAAGTAATGAATGCCCACTCTGGGTCCCAGGCCTGTATGCTTTACAGGTTCCCTAAGTTCCACTATAGTAGTGATAATTGTTTCAATTGCATGATTTAAAACCACAGTAGGGTGAAAAACAGAATACCTTGTGTTTCTCCTGGACCAGAAGACTCCATTGACTGCATTACGGATGTTTGAAAAAGGTTCCAGTAATTGGAATGTTACACACTGCTATTTTAGTGGATATATTCCATATAATCTATAAAAGTATATTACCTAGTATAAACGATATATTTAGCATTGAAGAGGTCAAGCTAAGTAGCTGGATGCCTCATCAGAAACACATTAAACAGACTTGAGAAATTGGAAGAGAAAACCTACAGTATAACTAACAGTTGTTTTGTTACATGTTCTGTAATAATAATTATACAAATAATAATGTCTTGTAAAATGTTGATCAATTTCAAAATATAAACAAATGCTGCCTTACTGCAATACCTTTAAATCGCACAGCTGTTGTTTTACTGTCTCCACATTGACTCCAACCAAAAACTCTTCAGCGGTTTGCAGCTCTGCGGACTTCAGCCAATCAAAAAGCCTCTAGAAACAGGCAAAAAAATATGTATTCAATAATGTTTGTCTTGCATTCACAAGACAAACAAGGTAAACAATCGAATATGAAGGAGATTTGACAAAGACCTAGCAGGATGGTCAGAATGATGGTTTTCAAATCAAAATGGACTGATCCATTTCCATTGTATGTATACACCACAGCAAACTGAGATGCAGAAATATGTCTAGAAAGTAAAATGTTCTGTTGATGTATGTTAAATAATCTGTTTACACAATACACATTAAATAATTCTTACTCTACTCCCCTTATTACGGCCTCCTCTGTTTGTACATGACCAACTTACCTTGATAGACTAAAGCAAGGGCATTTATTTAATTAGTGTATCACTCAACAGAAGAAAAACAGCTCTGGTGCACTGCTATACAATGCTCAGCAAAACAGCTAAATTCTGTGAGGGTTTCTCACCATTTTCTTCTTATTATAGCTTAAGTTATTACAGGCTGTGTTCTTCTGGCAGGATACTTACTTTTCTGTCAGACATTTATCAATGAAACTCTAATAAAACCAAGCACATATTCATGTTGTGATACTGAAATGAAACAATCATCTGCTAAATGAGCTTGCATTTGTAATGTCCTTGGTTACTTATTTCATTACTTAAACATAAAGCAATTAACTAAATATAAGGCTTTACATTACATTTGAGTACCTCATACCTGAATCATGTCCTGATAGTGTACTGCAGCCTGCAGAGATTCCTCAAGTTTGCTGAAGCACTCTGTCCAAAGTTTGCTCACGTTGTTCCATGTGCAGTAAAGCTTAAAATGACCATAGATTCCAAATTCATACGCTTGTTAAAAAATGATAATGATAAAACAAAAACATAATTTATGAAAACTACATATAGGATTTATGTATTGTAAAATCACATTTACTCTTATACTTACTTCATCTAAGCTCTTAGTCACATCTGGTTTGTCGGTATCCCCACAGGCTGACATTAGATCCACTCCCAGAATTCCCAGCATATCCAAATCACCCTGCAGGCTGTCTATATCTTCCCTAAGAGACTGTTGAAAAATTGTATTTTCCATAAAGTTAAAACTTAGTAAATAGTGGCGACAATGTGGGTTTTAAATAACAGTTAGAGAATTCAGTTAGTAATTGAGGAACAACTTCCACTTATATAGGACATTTCAGCACAATCAGAATTCAATATTTTAACCAGCACTTTATACATTAGATAAACAAATATCATTATTTCAATGTCATTTTAAAATAGGGTTGGTGGTGTGTGGGGGATTTGTGTATTATGACTTGAAAAAGGGGGCCTTAAGACAGAAGAATGTGGTTCACTGTGACTCTTAGGGGTTTTAAAATAAACATCCTGAAAGAGTAGCCTGGCATCGGTGGGGCTCTTTAACTGTAATAGTTAGGATGGTGAACATAATTGTTAGACTTGTCTACTCAGAGAGCCAGGGTCATAGAGAACTCAAGTGCAGAAAGAGACTTTGTTGGAACAAGCTTGGTTCGGGAACTGGAAAACAGTGCAATAAAGGCATGGCAAGAGACGTGGTCGGGGTCACAAACAGAAGGTCAGACAATCGAGCATACAAGACAGCAAAGGGAAATCCTGGAAACAAAACACGGGAAGGCAAGTGAAGGTCTCTAAGCAGGAGATCAAGAAACAGGAACAATGCTTAGAAATGCAGTAAAGAAATTAATAAGACTTTGTGAAGTTACAAGGGGGTTTAAATACAGAGCAGATGGAAGCAGAATCAGTGAATGGGTGACCTGAACTAATGGGAGAGAGTGAATGGAATAAGTGCACAAGGTTCTGAGGAATAGTATTCTGGAGATCAGGACCTCTGGAGGCGAACTGGGGAAGTGTGGAGAGCAGATGTAGCATAAATCTAACCCCAACAATGTCAGCCCCAACAAGGTAGCCAGCACTTCTGGTGTAGTGGTGGTGAGTGCATACTGAGATTTAATCCATCTGGGTTTGGATCTAGTCTAGCACTCACAGCTAAACTAAAGAGTGAACCTTCCCCACCACCACAAAACAATACTTCTCATGTACCTGCATGGTTTCAATGCTCTGCCTGATGGTCTCAGAGTCAGATCTGGTCCCATTCATATCCAGCACCATCTGCTGAGTGTCATTCAGAGCAACAGTGAGGTCATTCAAATCACTCCAGAACTTAGTGGCCAAGTTGAGGAGGTTCAGCAGCCACTTTTCCCGTTCCTCAGCTCGGGCCTTGGCCTCTTCCCATCGCTGGCTCAAACTTGACATGCGCTCTTGGATGGCTGAGGAAAGGGGAAATTACATCCTATCAGCACTCTTAGAAAACTGCATGTGACAGGTAATCATAGACATGCAGCTTTCACAGTGTGCTCCTAAAAATCACAGCCACGAGGCTACAAAGCTGTTCAAACCCACTCAGAGACTGACAATGAGCAGTCTGAAGCAGTCTGCAAAAATGCTAATGTTGTGGGTAAGAAAGTTATTCTCAAATTGCATCGCCCTCAAGTCAGCTGGTGGTGATTTGTGGACAAGCTGGGAGTCATGGCAGAAAAATTGAATCTGGGGGGGAATTTTTGTTTAATACCATAAAAATAGACTAGCCTCCCTATTTTGTTCAAAATGGTTTGCTCTAGAATAGTAAATGAGACTTCTACACAAAGCCATCTTGGGAGTGTAGTAACACATCTGAACTTAGCATACATCTTTTATATCTCCATAAAATAATTATATGAAATTGGATCATAGCAATCAATCAATGTTTTACAATCTCTTTATATGCATCTCTTTTGTAAAGTAAGTCAATAGTGTTTACCTGGGATTTGCCTCTTTTTTTGCACGATAGTTCCCAGAAATACAATATCTATGAATAGACTGGGTAAACAAAGAGCTGCTTTGATTTTCTTTGAGTTTAGCAGTTAGACCCTGGAGTTGTACCAAAAACAGTTATAAAATAAAATGCCTGTGTAAGGTTCTGTTACAATGGAATTCAACCTAACACAAAAGTGCTGCTTAACATGTTTAGTCCTTTTCCAGGTGGTAACACTCCTTATTTGCTACAAATATTGAAAGGTACATGTTATTGATATACTCTACTTTAGGTTACCCATCTATGTGAGGTATTTAATTTATTTTAAAATTGTTTAAAGAGTTCACATTCCAGACTAAAATCTTCTTTTGAAGTTTACTAAGCTTTCTGTTCATAACAGAGCCAATGTCGAGGCCATGTGTAATTTTTGTGGTGTCTTACCTGTGCCTATGGATCCGTCCCCAGCTGCTTGTGCATTGGTGATGAGTTCAGCCCCCTGCACTTGGACACTGTTCACCCCCAGCTCTAGCTTGGACAGCTCTGACAGTGTGTGCTTGCTGTCTTGGAGCTGCTCCTGGATCCTGGCCGTTTGCCCTTGAAGCGTGATCGGAGTCTGCAGACGATTACACAGTCTGTCCAGACTCTCCGCCATTAGGGTCATCCTCTCACTCAGCTGCCATGAATTTAAATACGAACATTGATAGTAAGAATAGGCCATGCTTGCCATTCAAAGCATGCAGTTTTCCTCCACATTAAGTCAGTGGTGCCCAACGCAGTGCAGTAGTGTTTATATACTTTATAGACTATGAGTCAGAAACACATTTAAACTTTGTAAAAGGGAATAAACTGGTTCTGTTAAGCAAATAATCAGGTCATCCTGGTCACAATAAGATTAACAAAAAATAATAACAATCTGGTGCATGAAGCTGATATCTTTGATATACAGTGAGGGAAAAAAGTATTTGATCCCCTGCTGATTTTGTACGTTTGCCCACTGACAAAGAAATGATCAGTCTATAATTTTAATGGTAGGTGTATTTTAACAGTGAGAGACAGAATGACAACAAAAAAATCCAGAAAAACGCATTTCAAAAAAGTTATAAATTGATTTGCATGTTAATGAGTGAAATAAGTAATTGACCCCTTTGACTTAGTACTTGGTGGCAAAACCCTTGTTGGCAATCACAGAGGTCAGACGTTTCTTGGCCACCAGGTTTGCACACATCTCAGGAGGGATTTTGTCCCACTGCTCTTTGCAGATCCTCTCCAAGTCATTAAGGTTTCGAGGCTGATGTTTGGCAACTCGAACCTTCAGCTTCCTCCACAGATTTTCTATGGGATTAAGGTCTGGAGACTGGCTAGGCCACTCCAGGACCTTAATGTGCTTCTTCTTGAGCCACTCCTTGTTGTCTTGGCTGTGTGTTTTGGGTCATTGTCATGCTGGAATACCCATCCATGACCCATTGTCAATGCCCTGGCTGAGGGAAGGAGGTTCACACCCAAGATTTGACGGTACATGGCCCCGTCCATCGTCCCTTTGATGCGGTGCAGTTGTCCTGTCCCCTTAGCAGAAAAACACCCCCAAAGCATAATGTTTCCACCTGATGGTGTTCTTGGGGTCATTCCTCCTCCTCCAAACACGGCGGGTTGAGTTGATGCAAAAGAGCTCGATTTTGGTCTCATCTGACCACAACACTTTCACCCAGTTCTCCTCTGAATCATTCAGATGTTCATTGGCAAACTTCAGACGGGCCTGTACATGTGCTTTCTTGAGCAGGGGGACCTTGCGGGCACTGCAGGATTTCAGTCCTTCACGGCGTAGTGTGTTACCAATTGTTTTCTAGGTGACTATGGTCCCAGCTGCCTTGAGATCATTAACAAGATCCTCCCGTGTAGTTCTGGGCTGATTCCTCACCGTTCTCATGATCATTGAAACTCCACGAGGTGAGATCTTGCATGGAGCCCCAGACCGAGGGAGACTGACAGTTATTTTGTGTTTCTTCCATTTGCCAATAATCGCACCAACTGTTGTCACCTTCTCACCAAGCTGCTTGGCGATGGTCTTGTAGCCCATTCCAGCCTTGTGTAGGTCTACAATCTTGTCCCTGACATCCTTGGACAGCTCTTTGGTCTTGGCCATGGTGGAGAGTTTGGAATCTGATTGATTGATTGCTTCTGTGGACAGGTGTCTTTTATACAGGTAACGAGCTGAGATTAGGAGCACTCCCTGTAAAGAGAGTGCTCCTAATCTAAGCTCGTTACCTGTATAAAAGGCACCTGGGAGCCAGAAATCTTGCTGATTGATAGGGGATCAAATACTTATTTCTCTCATTAACATGCAAATCAATTTATAACTTTTTTGCAATGCATTTATTTGTTGTTATTCTGTCTCTCAATGTTAAAATACACCTACCATTAAAATTATAGACTGATCATTTCTTTGTCAGTGGGCAAACTTACAAAATCAGCAGGGGATCAAATACTTTTTTCCCTCACTGTAAAGAGATTTCATCTTAGGCTTCACAATAATGACTGTTCATTTCAAATAACAATTAATGAAATGCTGTTTGTCATCTGAAATATTTCAGAACCAGTTTAACAAGATCTACAAACTGTTATGATGGTAATGATTAACAAGTGAATAGCAAAGGTTCAATTTAATTCAACAGGCATGGTTTTATTGTAACACAATCATGTCTGGAAAACCAAGTAAGTAAGAAACATTTGCCATACAAAATATGCATACCATTAAAGAGGGTAAGCAGTGGCCTTAACATTTCAGGTAAGGATTTGCATTTGCAAAATGTTCTGCTGATTGCAAGACACAAAGGTTCAAGCCTCTACAGGATATTATATAAAACCACTGCTACCTGTGTGTATCGCGGAAGAGCCTCCTCAAGAACACCAGCTGCTTGCCGCACACTCTCCTTAATGGTGCTGTGCTGCTCCTCTGCCGTCCGGGCCTTCTCTGAGAAAGCCTTGCCCTGGCTGGAGCTCAGCTCAACCAGCCGCCCACTCACAGACTTCAGCCTGGCTATCAGGGGCTTGTGTTCTGCAATGGACTCTCTCAGACTCTGTGAGAAGAATATTGGCACTTTATATCTCCCATACATTTCTAACAAAGAATCAAATCTACAAAGTCAATTTTAAAATGTTTGCTTTTCCATACAAGCATACATCTTACAGCATGTGGTGTATAGATTAACTTTCAAGGGTTACAGAACGACCCTTTACCATTGACATCCACTGTGCTGTACACACTCATGAATTATTATTTATAATATCAATTGTTTTTTTAACATTATAATTATATAAAATATAAAGATATTTAATATATGATATTTCAGGAATCTATACACACCAGTATGCAGAAATCTTAATTTATCCTTTAGTTATTTAACCTTTTTATAATAATATTATCATAATTATATATTCATAATATAATAATATGAATTGTTATTAATAATAATATTTTCATATGGAAAGCTTGCTACAGAGTGAAAATATACAGAAATTCCAGAAATTATGAAAAGTGAAAATTGTGAAATTTAAAAATGCTTTAAATGCTTTTAGACTAGCTTCAAAAAGCTTAGGGCTTACCTGTAATAGTTCCTGTTGCTCTTTGAATGCTTCATAGCTAATGGTGTGCAAAAACAGCTGAGCAATAACAGTTTGGGTTTCTTGTAACCATGGGGAAACCTCAGTGTAGGTTTCTGAGAACTGGGAGAGTAGCAACTGAGCATGCTCAAGCTGCATAACAACATTGGAGTTTTTCTGTGATATGGACTGACATTGTTCCCGTAAGGAGTCTAAGTGGGCCTATGAGAAAGGTTAAAACATCAGTGTTAGAAATGTACCGATTAATTGAATGCCAAAAAACTGAAAACAAGCAAAGGAGTCTCCTGCATCTATTCCATTACATCCTTATAGTCCAACACAGTGAACATGGCACATAGCAGCTGGTAATTCTAAACTAATTTTGAATATATGTAGTAATATAAATAACTGTTATTGATCAATTCATACTTTGTGAAATGTATTTTCCCTGTCATGTCACCAACATATTGGTGCAAATGTCCTAACTGTTTGTTTTGTATTGCTTGTGTGACATTCCAGGACCCCCTGGTAATTGAGCCTTCAGTCTGAATCTGTACATTTCCTGGTGTAATATAATATGGATGAGGGTGTCTGCTAAGAAAAAAATAATCATAATAATAAAAAACAAATTATAATATATTGAAAATAATCTTACCTGCACTTGCTTTGTTTCACATTCTTCATTGTATCTAATTAACATTTCTGAGATCTTCAACATCTTTTCTATATTATATCTGTGCTGCAGAATTTCAACAGCCAATGTCTTAATACAAACAAAAGACAAATCAACTTGTTAATTACTATGTATAAAAAAGTTTCAATAACTTCAAATGAGAAAGTGCATAACTATTTTTAATATATATGTAAATTATATACTATTCATGTGTTTATTACTGAACTTAACTGTTTGTCTTGAGCACAATTACACTATTTATACAAGAATATGAAGAATTGAAAGTAAATATAAGCATAACATTATGGGATTCTTAGGATAAGGGCATTGGTCACTTCAAAACAAATAAGGGAAATCAAAGGACAGTCAAATTCATCACTTAAGGGTATGTTATAAAAGATACAAAACACAACTCCTGAAATATATACATTCACCCTCTCTTGGGCTCTGTCATTGTCAAATGAGGTGCCTATACTACTTACAGCTAGACAAACATTAATTGTTTTACAGATTTTATACAGTTAAACGTATGGAAGAGCATTAGGGCCACTTAAGAGAGAGAAAATATATATATATTTTGAGAAAAAAATTCAAAACTTTTGAGAAAAAGTAAAAAAAAACTTTTGAGAAAAAAAGTCAAAAGTTTTGAGATTTAAAGTCGAAATAAACTGTTGAGAAAAAAAGTCAAAAGTTTTGAGATTTAAAGTCGAAAAAAACTTTTGAGAAAAAAAGTTGAAAGTTCAGGTTTAAACACAACAGCGTGGATATGGTGTTATAAGGGGACTGAGTAAAACCCGAAATGGGTTCTAGATGAGGAGAAGGTTATCGTGAAGTTAAAAAGACTGTGTAGAGCTGTATTGAACTGAAATTTAGGTATAAAACAGAATTATTGATGTCTAAATTACAGCACTGTGCAGTAGTGGTTAGGGCTCTTGACTCATGATCATCAAAGGTTGTGGGTTAAAATCCTGGGTGGGGCAGTGCTGTTGTACCCTTGAGCAAGGCACTTCACTTAGATTGTTCCAGTAAAATGCCCAGCTGTATAAATGGGTACAAATGTAAGTCGCTCTGGATAAGAGTGTCAGCTAAATGACAAATAATGTAATGAAAAATGCCTCGGAACCCTTGGAAAGCTAACAACCCAATCTAAGACACAAACTTGTGGCATTGGGGACACTTATTTGGTTGTCTCTTCCCAGTCCGACAAATGGCTCCCCAGCATGAAACTGTTGTAGCACTATTGCACCTTAATACCACAATTACTTTTACAAATCCTGTTCAGTTTAACAAATTATAGAAAATGTGTATACATTATAATAATAATAATAATAATAATAATAATAATAATAATAATAATAATAATAATAATAATAATAATTTATTGGTGTTGTTAATGTTATTATTAGTATTAAAATTAAAACACACGTTTCTGAAAGCCCAGAATAAGTATTTTTCTGTTTTAGACGTCTTTGTAAATCTTTCCAAAATGTCCCCTATCGACGCTGTTGGTGTTTGAACCTGAACTTTCAACTTTTTTTCTCAAAAGTTTATTTTGCCTTTAAATTTCAAAACTTTTGACTTTTTTTCTCAAAAATTTATTTCGCCTTTAAATCTCAAAACTTTTGACTTTTTTTCTCAAAAGTTTATTTTGACTTTAAATCTCAAAACTTTTGACTTTTTTTCTCAAACATTTTGATTTTTTTTCTCAAAATATATATATTTTTTCTCTCTCTTAAGTGACCCTAATTCTCTTCTGTATAAAAGTATCAGGGGCAATGAAATATATGAAATCATTACGGAATATTTACCTTCTGATCATACAGCTGGGAGGAAATTACTTCTTGGTCCAAAGTGATGCTGCTGAACTCTTCTAATTTGCCTTCTGTGTCTTCAAACCAGGCAAGTTCCTTCTCCACTGCTTGCTCCAGCTGAGAACAAATGTCCCATGTAAAATAGTTTGATATACAATGTATTTGCATTATTGGAGCTGCAATTCTTTTGTTTGTATATTGAAAATCGAATCACAAGATGTTTTATTGACATACATTATCACTTATCACTTTTTGACTTAACTATCATAGCAGCTGCTCTACCCAAAGGTGATTTTTTGGGAACAGTAGCCCACCACAACAACACTGTAATGTCACTAACTAGATTCTATATTTGTATTCCACACACTCAAAGGAAATCATGTAATGAAAGGATTATGGCAGGTAATGATACTTTACCCTCTGATTCTCTGTGACACTGAGGAAAGTTTCTCTGGGTGGGGTCTGGTTTCCAAAGTTCACAAGTTCCCTTTCCACCCTCCCCAGCCACAGGTTCAGGTCTTCCTGACTTGAGGTGCATCTGGATGAGGCCTCCAGAGCCTGCTCCAGCCTCTGCAGGACATCAGAGCTGCTCAGGCTGACCACAGAGTACCTGATCCTAAGGCTGTTGGCCTTCTCTTGGACCAGCTGTGATTCCTCCTCTGAAAGAAAGTAAAAGGGACCAGAACCTGCATTAGCTGCCTGACAAAGCAGTATGTTACTGCTTCCAAGAAACTAAGAAAACAACAACAAAGTTTATGGGCCTTCAGTGAAATTAATTTCCCCTTAAAATATTATGGATTAATTAATGTATTTTGTACTTTACTTTAGAAAGTTACATGCATTAAGGAATTGCTCAGGACAGGCAGGACTAAGTGTTAAATGCTAACCTGTTATCTTCTCCATTAGTTCATATCCTTTCTGTAGGACATACTCGAGGTCCATGTTTTTGGATTTAATTTCTTCAAGTGCAGTCTGCAAATAGTTCAGGAATAATAATTTGTAACATTTTAAATCAGAAACTGACTTCAAAATTCTAATTTTAACATGTTCATGTTACAATACCAATACAAATATAAAAAAATTACCTCAATTTGATTTTCAAAGTTTACATTGTAGAATTATTGCAGAAAATAAATAACACATTTTGTACAATAGCAAAAAGCTTATAAAAGCAATGGTGCATTAGCCAAAAAATAGTTGGGTTGGGTGGGGGGGATCTCAATAAATATTGTCAATTTTGACATATTCTGGAACCAGACTGTCTACTTATCAAGACCACGTTTTAGTAGAAGCAATACACACCCTTAGAAAGCTCAAAATGTCAAGATGGAAATCTCTGTTTAAAGTTAACTAATACATAACGATTTTACATAATTTGATCTGAACTTCTCTGTTTGATAGAACATAAAATAATTATACTGGATTAATTGTTAGGTTGTTCTTGACAAAACAAGCCTATTTACAAAGAAATCCGATCGAAACTGAGTGATCTGTGTGACCATCTGAATGAGACTCCCCACTCCCTTCTCGAGCAGACTGCGCGTTTACCCCTCGGGCCCTGAATGACAGCAGACGACATGGAAACTGTAAATCGTATGTGTTTGAGAATGAATTGCGCTGGTAGCCAAGAGAATAAGCTTTCAAATGATGTGCACATTGCTTAAATTTCAATAAAAACTGGAAAAATGGTGGTGTTCTAAAACTTTTGACTGGTAGTGTATGTGTGTGTGTGTGTGTGTGTGTGTGTGTATATACACCGATCAGCCATAACATTATGACCACTGACAGGTGAAGTGAATAACACTGATAATCTTGTTATCATGGCACCTGTCAGTGGGTAGGATATATTAGGCAGCAAGTGAACATTTTGTCCTCAAAGTTGATGTGTTAGTAGCAGGAGAAATGGGCAAGCATAAGGATCTGAGCGACAAAGGGCCAAATTGTGATGGCTAGACGACTGGGTCAGAGCATCTCCAAAACTGCAGCTCTTGTGGGGTGTTCAGTACCTATCAAAAGTGGTCCAAGGAAGGAAAATGGAGCAATGGAAGAAGGTGACCTGGTCTGATGAATCACGAGTTCAAGGTGTTGACTTGGCCTCCAAATTCCCCAGATCTCAATCCAATCGAGCATCTGTGGGATGTGCTGGACAAACAAGTCCGATCCATGGAGGCCCCACCTCGCAATTTACAGGACTTAAAGGATCTGCTGCTACCGTCTTGGTGCCAGATACCACAACACACCTTCAGAGGTCTAGTGGAGTCCATGCTTGACGGGTCAGGGCTGTTTTGGCAGCAAAAGGAGGACCTACACAATATTAGGCAGGTGGTCATAATGTTATGGCTGATCGGTGTATGTATATATATATATATAAATGTATGTATGTATTGATTTATTTGAGTAACTCTAAATTCTCTATTTCTTTGTGTTTGTTTTCTTGTTGTTGTTTTTGTTTTTATTCTTATAAATGTAATGACAAAAACTGTTTTACAATATTGCCACAAATTGTATTTGGCTAGCTGGGAAGATACTAATAACATATTATTATTATTATTATTATTATTATTATTATTATTATTATTATTATTATTATTATTATTATTATTTATTTATTTATTTGTTTGTTTGTTTATTTATTTATTTATTTATTTGGCAGACTCCCTTGCCCAAGGCGACTTACAAAAAATAAGAGTAATACAAAGTGCAATGATACAGTGCAGTTCAAGATTAAAAAGATTGGCCAGCTCTCATCTGTAACTGTTTCTCTGTCTCTTATTTGTATCAGGCATTGTGAGGCACTGAGCCAGGCTTGTACCTTGGCTTGAGTAGTGGCCTCTTGAATGTGGCTCACAACTCTCTCTGCTGTCCGGAGCTCTGTGACATTCTGCTCCACAGCAATCAGCCACTGCTGGAAACTGTCTAAGCTTTCCTGGAACTGGTGGGCTCTTGGGAGAACCTGCTCCAAACTTGTATGTCTGTGGCAACGACACAAACATCAAGGGCCTTAGCCAATAGAAACACCAACATTCAATGCTACCATCTAGGCAAGAGTTCCCAGTTAATTTGTATTTGTTATATAACACCCTTAAGGAAACAGTTATAATACAATTAATAATCAGTTGGCATTACAGAATTACAATTACGAATGTGATCTTTAACAATACGTTCACTGAATTAGTATGTTCTACATAAACAGAATATCAATATTATAATATCCATTATCCTAGGGAATTTCTTTCAGTTAGAAACTCCCCAGATTTTGAACAAGCTTCCTGACTAATTTTCAATTTTGTATCTTGTGTCTAAATATATATTGAGATAGAGCTTACCAGCATCTGATGAGGGTTTTACTTGTACATGTCAAAAGGAGTACAAACTGAACACATTATTTACTCAGAAAGAAATTTGGGTGCATTTCTCTCCTTTTTGTGTGCTTTGAGACAAAAATGACAAAATGCTCATGCAAAATATTTCAAAGAATTGCAATTGGGAAACAACTCACTGTATTATCTAAGGTATTATTGGGGGCAGTTAGACAAAAGTGTATTTAAAGCTGCTGTTCAGACCAACATGTAAACAGAAGGATTTACAAGTTGCCACAGACAGACACGGGACAGTACAGGTGAGAGGCAGCCAACTTGTTGTGTTCCTAGTTTCAGACAGTCTTAGCATTCCTGATTTTGTTTTAACTGCCTTAATTGAAGTTAATCGTGTGTGTAGTTTGCCCTAATTTATGTCAATTCAGTACAGCTGCAGAGTTGGTGAAAGTAAATAGGTTGAAGGAAAGGTGATTTTGTCAAGGACTAGCAGGAATTCAGTTAAGTTAGTTGTGCCAGGTGGATCCAGTTGGAGCCAGTAAGGTGTGAATTGGGGGCAGGAAGACAAAAGGGTACTTAAAGCTGCTGTTGAACATCAAAAAGTTTACAAATGAGAGAAGGCCATTCAACCAATTGTGCTCGTTTGGTGTCCATTAATAACTAAGTGATCCAAGGATCCTATCCAGTCTATTTTTAAATGTTCCCAAATTTTCAGCTTCAACCACATCCATGGGGAGTTTGTTCCAGATTGTGACAACTCTCTGTGTGAAGAAGTGTCTCTTGTTTTCCGTCTTGAATGCCTTGAAGCCCAATTTTCATTTTTGTCCCTGGGTGCGTGTGTCCCTGCTGATCTGGAAAAGCTCCTCTGGTTTGATGTGGTCGATGCCCTTCATGATTTTGAAGACTTGAATCAAGTCTCCATGTAGTCTCCTCTGTTCCAAGGTGGAAAGGTTCAGTTTCCTCAGTCTCTCAGTAGGACATTCCCTTCAGACCTGGAATAAGTCTAGTTGCTCTCATCTGAACTGCCTCTAGAGCAGTGATATCTTTCTTGAAGTGTGGAGCTCAGAACTGTACACAGTATTCCAGATGAGCTCTAACTAGTGCATTGTACAGTCTTCTACAATGTTGAGAAAGAGCTGCGCTGTTTCTCGGTGACAAAAAAAAAGTCAAGCAGTTGACCAGGGGATAGAAACCAAGAGCCCCCCAAAAAATGTAATAAATAAATAAATAACTTGCAAAATTTAGAAGCATGTGGCCAATACAATGTCATGTTTGCAGAATGATTGCCTTCCTGGATGAACTCATCCAAGAAGATTTAATTTGTGAACGTTGTGAGCATGTTGAAATCCTAGAGATCAAGGTCTGTGATCTTGAGGCTCAGCTTGTTGATTTGCACTGTATTAGTGATATGGAAGAATTAGTCAATCAGCCCATTAGAGAGATGGTGTGCACGCCAAAACCTAGGAGATTTGAGACCTTAGGGCAGGAAAGTGTACAGAACTGCTGGGTTACAGTAGGTCGTAACCGCAGAAAAGTGTTGGACAGTGATGGCTAAAGCCGGGGGGAATCCGCTGATCAAGGTCCATATTGGAACCAATGACATAGGAAAAGGTAGGGCAGAGGTTCTGCAAGACAAATTTAAAGAGTCTGGAAAGAAACTAAAGAGCATAACCTTCACAGTAGTTTTCTCCCAAATACTTTCAGTACCACGTGCATGGCCAGGGAGACCGGCAGAGATTAGAAAGTTTAAAACGTGGTTGAAATCTTGGTGTAGGGAAGAGGGTTTTAGATTTATGGAGTGTTAGTCTTTCTTCTGGCATAGATGGGACCTGTACAAACCGGATGGTCTACATCTAAACACAAGGGGGGCTAATGCATTGGGAGAGCATATGTGCAGAGTAATTGACAATCTTTTAAACTAGGGACCAGGGGGGCAGAGAGCTCTGACAATGGGAAATGTTCTACTAGGGAAAGAAAACCAAGGGAAACTGTTAGTAGGAAAGTCTTGAAATGTTTGTACCTCAATGCCAGGAGTATAAGGAACAAGATGTTAGACCTAGAAGCAACAGTGCTGGCGTATGACTATGATGTTGTAGGAGTGACAGAAACATGGCTTACAGAAAATGATGGGGATGAATACAAGTTGAAATGATACACACAGTTTAGGAGAGACAGGCAAAATCAAAGAGGTGGTGGGGTAGCATTATATTTCAGAAATGACATTGAGGCAGAAGAACTCAAATTAAATCCTAGTAACAATACAACATCTTTGTGGGTTAAACTTTTGCATAAAAGATCTGGAGGATTATTGGTAGGAGTGTGTTACAGACCATCCAACTCAGACAGATGTTGCATTGTATAATGTAATCAGGACTGCAAGTAGCAAGGATGTGGCTGTTATAATGGGGGATTTCAATTTCCCGAACATAGACTGGGAAAGCCCAGTTGGGACTACAGAAGCAGAAATAGAAATGGTTGAGATGGTAAATGACTGCTTTCTAACTCAATTTGTCAGGGAACCAACCAGAGAGAGCGCATGCATTGATCTGATCTTTTCAAATGACCAAGATAGAGTCAGAGGGACACTAGTTAGAGAACCAATGGCAAACTGTCACAATATGGTTAGCTTTGAGGCATACTTTTAAAAAACAAGGACCAAGTCTAAAACAATGGTCTACAATTTTAGAAAAGCAAACCTTAAAGGTATGATGAAGCGGCAGTTAGAAGAGTTAGACTGGAGCACACTGTATACAGATTCATTTGAAAATGGATGGTTATATTTTAAGAATATACTTGAGGCTCAGGAGAAATTGGTACCAAAACCTATCAAATTGAGGACCAAAAAACAGTGGCCAAAGTGGTTTAATAGAAGTATGCAAAAAATAAAGATTAAGAAAATGTTGTATAGTGCATACAAAAGGGATAGAGATTAAACAAAATACAAAGAATATGTTGAACTGCAAAGAGATCTTAAGAAAGGGATCAGGAAAGCAAACAGGGAAATAGAAAGAAACATAGCTCTTGGAGTTAAAACTAATGCAAAGAGGTTTTTTCAATAGTACAACAGCAAAAGGCCAATAAAGGAGGAAGTGAAACAGATAAAAGGCAAGACATACAAGAAAAAACAGATAACATGCCTCAGGTTAACAATCAGTCCAGTTAAACCCTAAGAGATATCAGGATAAATGAGGAGGAGGTAGTAAAGGGACTAGCAGAATTAAAAACAAACAAATCACCTGGGCCAGATGGTATATTTCCAAAAGTACTAAATAAATTAGGGAAATTATTTATAGGCCGCTAACTCAAATATTCCAAATGACACTTAGAACAGGGGATGTGCTGACTGACTGGAAGACAGCAAATGTCATACCAATCCACAAGAAAGGGGACAAAACTGAGCCAGGAAATTACAGACCAATCAGTCTCACCTGCATTACATGTAAAATGCTGGAAAAAATGATTAGACAGAAAATACAGGAGCATCTTAATAAAAAGCATATTCTTGGAGATAGTCAACATGGGTTCAGATGAGGCAGATCATGTCTTACTAATTTATTCGAATTTTTTGAACATGTAACTGCAGCTGTAGATCATGTGAAAGCATATGATATGATATACTTAGATTTTCAAAAAGCTTTTGATAAGGTTCCACACCAAAGACTGATCCTCAAATTGGAAGCTGTAGGCATTCAGGGTAATGTAAGTAGATGGATTATGAACTGGTTGATGTATAGGAAACAGAGGGTGTCGATTAGAGGAGTCACTTCTAACTGGAGTGAGGTTGTTAGTGGAGTTCCACAGGGATCAGTACTAGGGCCTTTGCTTTTTCTAATCTATATTAATGAGCTGGACTCTGGGATAGTTAGCAAACTTGTCAAATTTGCAGATGATACAAAAATAGGTGGCTCAGCAGATACAATCTCGACAGCACAGGTTATTCAAAGGGACTTAGATAATATTCAGTTGTGGGCCGACACCTGGCAGATGAAATTCAATGTGGACAAGTGCAAGGTATTACATGGATGTAATAAAAATGTCCACTATAATTACACTATGGGAGGAATAGAACTAGATGAAGTAATGTAAGATAAAGACCTAGGAGTCTATGTGGACTCCTCACTTTCTCCATCCAAACAATGTGGGGAAGCAATAAAAAAGGCAAACAGTATGCTAGGGTATATTGTCAAAAGTGTAGAATTTAAAACAAGGGCAGTAATGTTCAGACTGTACAATGCACTAGTTAGAGCTCATCTGGATACTGTGTACAGTTCTGGGCTCCACACTTCAAGAAAGATATCGCTGCTCTAGAGGCAGTTCAGAGGAGAGCAACCAGACTTATTCCAGGTCTGAAGGGAATGTCCTACTGAGAGACTGAGGGAACTGAACCTTTTCACCCTGAAACAGAGGAGACTACGTGGGGACTTGATCCAAGTCTTCAAAATCATGAAGGGCATCGACCACATCAAACCAGAGGAGGTTTTTCCAGATCTGTAGGGACACACGCATCCGGGGACACAAATGGAAATTGGGCTACAAGGCAAAACAGAAAACAGGAGATGCTTCTTTACACAGAGAGTAGTCACAATCTGGAACAAACTCCCCAGTGATGTGGTTGAAGCTGAAAATGTGAGAACATTTAAAAATAGACTGGATAGGATCCTTGGATCACTTAGTAATTAATGGACACCAAACGAACATGATGGGTCGAATGGCCTCCTCTCGTTTGTAAACTTTCTTATGTTCTTATGTACATTTAGTTTTAACACTCAGTGATAAAGAAATAAAGAAAAAGAAGACCTGTTTTCTGCATTCAGAAGCAAAGTTTCCCATCTGTGCTTCAGTTGGGCTATTTGGCTGAGAAAGTGCTCACTGTCTGCACCTTGGTTATGCTCCACAAACTGTGGACCATCTTGTACCATAATCTCCAGACTTGGTCTTCTGTCTTCTAGCAGGCGCTTTAGAAGCTGAAAAAGGCATGTCTTATAAATAGGTCCCTTTATTTTGCAATTATATGTTCACATAATGCAAAGGATAATACTTATTAATAAACTAGGATCATTATCTTTTTAATGACTGACCTTCAATCTTAAATTAAAAACTGAGAAAGTAACAGGAATGCATTCAAGTTTAGTAAGTTTAGTATTTAGTCATATTTTGACTGAAAAATGAAACCCTTTAAATTACAGATATATTACAGTAATTACACCATATATAGATATTCATGCCACCACAATTATTTTCTGTACAAAAAACTAAATACAAATACAAAAAAGAAAGTGAAAACTAATAGTCTTGGTGTAGCCAATTAGTTATGTTAAAGCTTCACAATTTGGGTACAATGTAGGGTGATGCAATTATATATTGCTGCAACAACAGAAAAAGGTCTTGGGTCTACTCCATAGTGAGCATTTCTCTGAATATATGCTAGGTAAACAATAAGCAATAAACAATAAACAATAATAAAATAAAAACAGTGAAAGTACCCAGTGTCTTTTAAAAGTCCTGGTATGATTGCTATCTTGGGACATTCCTATTATTTACAACTCTGCATTCATTTTCAACCTTTGGTATTAGTACAATGTCTAAGACATTAATGGATCGATTGGCTGTAGTTGAATACACTGAGAACAATAACTAAAGGCTCATGTTCCCCCAAAGAGTAATTCCAGTCAATGGACTAGATACAGGGAATAGAGAAGGACCTAATACAACAAGCTCAGCTCAGATGATCTGGTTGTATTGATGGTGCCCAAGGAACTTTCAGTTTATCTGGGGCTAGGGTGAATTTTTGAATGGGAATGGATCAGCAGTCTAACTGAACACAGAGAGTACATGTTGCCCAGACTTCGTTTTATTCCAGTTTTAAAAGACAATGTCTAGCGAACTGACACGAGTTCAGAAGTTTTAGCATTTGTGATTTTAGCCTGTTTGTGTTTTGGTAACTCATACCTTCTGTTCCTGTAGCTGCGCTTTCACCACTTTCACCTCTGAAGATGGTGGCTTCTGATTACTCATCAGTTCCTCAATGTCAGAGACCCAAGCCAGCAAGGCCTCCAGGTTTTGATTAAATGTTTCAGAATCCCCCATGTCCTCTTTCAGAGTTAAGGCACATCGTGCAGCCTTGAATACAAGAACCAGAACATGCAAGATTGGAGTGAGGCTTTGAGTTGATGCTATATTAACTTTACTCCAGTGATAACTACACAACTCCGAATTTTGATTCTAATTTAAGATTCTTTGGAATGTGGAATTGTTTACTTGCAGAAACTGTGCATTAATCTTCTCTGTTGTTGGAAATGAGAAAATAAAAACTCTGTCTTCACTGTTTTTCCCACAGTTGTGCACACAGCAACACTTCATGTTGTCTACGTTGTCTACTTTCAAGGAGTAAGAATAAGGAATAAGAAAGACTAACACTCGGTTGACTGATAATAATGACTCGAATTGTTGCAGGGAAGACAAATCTGATGTTTTGTAGTTTTTCTGCTATATAGGAAGTTATGACACAACACATCCTGAGACCCTTAAGGAGCATACATGTTGGCTTTTCTCATCCTATATAATTTGGTGAGTTTTAAAAGTTGCTTATATAATAGAATCGATCTGGACGAGTGGTATAGATCTTACTTATACACTATAGAAATACATAAATATGCATACAAATATTTTTGGTTACCATGCATTTTTCAGTATAATGCCCTCATCAATGCAGCCATATAATATAATAATGTTGTTTACATCCATTCCAGCTTGGCAGACATAAGCACAGAATGACCCTTGTATATCTCATTTGTTTGCTTTCTGTGTTCAAGTGGCTAGCATGTCATAATCTGTTCAGCAACTTCAATGAGTCCAAATAGTTACTTCAGCTTCTAAACACTGAATCACTTGTTCTAACATGATTGTTAAGCACTCTAGTCTCTTTAATCTAAAATTACCGGGGGAACATTGACCCACCTGTTCCCTCCATGAGGAGTTAAATTTTTGTTTCAGTCTATTTTGGTTTCATTACCACAAACTGTGAAATAATAAATCACTTTTGCACTTTTTTGCATCTGCCTGCATATTTTCCTGAGCCCTGTCTTTCAGAGCCCCGGCAGTGTGGGCACTACCCTCCACACTGCTACAGTACATTAATTGGCTGAAAGAAGAAGATGATAGCCTTCATTTTGTAATACTTCTGTTCTAGGTTGCCAAGGAACCCACTTCGGAAAACAGATGCCATCAATATTGTTAATAATATTACCTTCTTTTTAAGTGTGCTCCATCTCTCCAGGCCAGTGTCTTGATCTGAATGTCCATCACTATGCAGCTGTGGTAGTAAAAATATGAGTTGAAAATAACATCAAACATTTTTTTACATTAATTATGTGTTAATTCAAAATACATTAATTTATCAATGAGTCCTCATTTGAAGTTGACTACCTTTAAATAAGGAGATTGCTTTTATAAAAGCTAATATGAGATTGATACCTAAATTTATCTCGAACCATGGAAAACACTGTACTGTACAATTGCAGAAATATTTGAATCACAATATATGAAGGGAAAGCTTTTGCAGATACATCAGTCTTGATTTTTTTACATTTTAAAAATATAAAAGATTTCCACACTTTCATGAAGCAATAAGTTAAGCCTCATATTTGTTGACAAAATGTGAAAAATACACACCTTTTTGGGATACATTAGAATTTTGTTTCCAGGTGATCTGAACAACAATTAAAAACTGAATTTCATCAGATTGGAAATAACTATGCAATACTAGGAATAGCATACAGGCTTACAGTTTTTTTTTACAAAACATTGTATTTATACAGTATATATATATATATATATATATGTATATGTATTGACCTCAGAGAGCTCCGCAGCAGCACCATTAAGGACCCTCACAGTCCTGGTAATGATGGGGTCTCCCCCTTTGTCTCCAAATGGATATTCTATCACTTCCACTATTTCGGTCACAACTGTCTCTGTCACCTCGGTCACCTCAGTAACTTCTCTTGTGGCCAGGGGCTTCCAGGACCAGGGGCTTCCTGAGCTCCTTGTTTGAACACCTTGCACTTTCTCCCCTAGTTCTGTCTCAGTTTTGTCATTTGGCAGATTTCCCAAATCTGCATTGTTTTTCATAGGGAGAATTCCATTCTGAGGTGTTTTGGTCAGGTCAGGTATCAATTGCCTGGCATTGTCATTTGTGGTGGCATTCCTGGGTGTTTCCCCAGCAGAACTCTGAGCTTCTTCATTCTTCTTCTCTTTCAGACTCTCCCCAGACCAGCTTTCGAGGAGTGGGAGTTCTTTCTTTAACTGGTAGCACTCCTTCAAAAAATCTTCCTCTGACCTGACATGTTTGGCCTTCTGACCAAAACAACTGGGCCGACTGATTGAATTTCCCATAATGCTAAGTCAGGAGGTTAGTGAACTGTGCAGAGGAAAGTCCCAGATTCATGCATGCAGGAGGATGTTTAGCTGCCTAAAAGAAGACAATGACTGCATAAAAACCTTGAATGCTAGTTTACTTTTCCTTCACCCGAAACATATGTCAATAGCCATTTTGGTAAAACACTTTAAACATACACATAAATACCAAAATAGACCTACTGGCAGTCATTTATAAAATACTTAGAATCAGGATCACTCCTGAGAATACTCTGTTACTTTGTCAATGTCATGATAAATGGTTGCTTAAAGCAATTACAATAGTTGTGAAAACTGCCCCCTGACACACTTTTTATGTTACTTCAACTGTCTAGAAAAAACATATATCACTTTCAAATTATGATAAATTATGATAAATTAATTACCATAACAATAACGCCAAACAATAATGTGTTTTTATTCCTTTGTTTTTAATGAGTTGGCACCCACATGTTTTTTGACATGAAAAGACAAATATCATCCGATGCTGTGTATGCAGTGTGTTTCCAAATTAGGGAAGATTTACTGTTATTAAACCTGATTTATGGATTTATGGTGCAGCTAAGATTTTAACATTAATTAATAACTCAAGGATTTTTTTAACCAGTTTAATTGAGTTTTTGTATAGACTTTTACAATAAAATGAGATCAATACATCCTTTACTGGATTATTTTAGAACATAGATATTTTCTCACACAAGGGCACAAAAGAAGTCTGGAGCAGCTCCATTTACAACATTATTAGATAATCAAGCAGAAGAGATGTTATTTCAGGAATCTGAACAAAAAGAAAAGTGCAGTGTCTGACAGTGACATCAGACGAGAAGTATCTACCCAAGGAGTTGATTCCAAGTTGTTTTCTAAAATATATTATTACTTCCTCATACTTCTGCTTCCTTATACATTGTTAGAACTCCTGTTGTTATACTGTGATTTCTCCTAGGCCCCCTCCCTTTAGCACATACCTAGGACTTCAGTGCATCATGTCTGTATTTGTTACCTCTTATTAACTAGGATGTATGCTTTGTATTTTACATGACTTGTACTTCTGCACTTTTGAAATTCTTACATTGTACTTTGAATTGATTATACAAATAAATAAATAATAATAATACACTTTTGTAATGCTAAAATAGATTTTTGTATTAATTTGTACTTCTGCACTTTTGTAATGCTGTGTAAACTGTAAGTCACTCTGGATAAGTGCATCTGCCAATAAAACAAACAAACAAACAAATAAATAAAAATGGTAAATTGTGGAATTTTGACAGGATTTATATATTATTTAATAAATAAGGCTTTGCATTGTGAGTTTAAAAGGTTAGACATAATTTATATCTATATATTTTTTTTTGGCAATGAGATCCGCGGACAATTTATGTTTTTTGGATTATCCACGATTTTAGATTAACCCTTGTCGTCTTCCCTGTCATTAGAAAGGATAATCGAGAGTCTACTGCATTCTGATTATTTTACATTTGCTAATAATAGGTTGAAATGCTAAAAACTAATAAAAAATATTTTGGAAAAGTCTGCTGGACTGACTAGCATGGAAAGAAATGTGAAATATTGATTTACAGAATTGCATTTCATTAACAAATCAGGTATTCATTTCCTTTGGCTAGCAAACTAAGGACAACTGTGGGCAGCTCTCATTGTTGGAATCTATCAACTGGTCTTCTTGTTGGCAATTTCTTGGTATAGAATTCTGATGACAGCCTTGTCTATGGGTTACCCACTGTTCAGCCTTGCAGCCAAGACTGAAATTCTTGGCCCGCTACTACCCTAGAAATTCAGTGGGAAACTATTTAGGGCCTGATCGAATATCAAAAGCATAAAGTGCTGCTTCATTTACCGAGTCCTGAGGAGATTTTGCATGGTAGAAAAAGAAGAAAAAAATTAGATAATAACTGAAACCTAGATGTTCTAAACAATAAGTAGACAGCTGTTCTGCTGCACTATATTAACAATAACAAATTATACATTATTTTAACTTAAGTTATTATATAAAAATAGTTAATTTAATTATTTGAACTCTCTAAGCTATTTTAATATATTCTTCTTGATGTTTAACCCATTTTATTTTCTTGAGCATCTAACATTTATCTTACTATAATAATAACATTTTCTCCTTAAATGAATGAAAACTTTATTTTAATGCAATAGTATCAATTTAATACAGGATATATATATGTGAAGAATGAAATCTATACATATTGTAATATTTTCCTATTGTTATTGTTGCAGTTTCATTTATACTTATTATTTGTATTACAGATATAATTTCTACTTAAAAAATATATAACAGTAAATCAAATAACCTAAAATGTCATCACTTTCAACATTTTATAGTTTCTAAAGTACCTGCTCATAATTGCCTAACAAAACCACAACAAAAAACAAGCAATAACACTAGACTCTTAGATCTGAAGTTCTTTACAAATCATACGGGTTTAGCATGATACTTGAATGCAGTTGATTGTGTTCTCCCAGATTTTTTTATTCTGCTCTCTTTCTTTTTAACAAATAGACCTTCATGAAGACTGAAAGGTGTTCATCTTTAATTGAAAATCTGAAAAACAGCAGTCAAGACAAAGAACGTGCAAGAGGGTTCTTAGTTTCTGGTCAGGCCGAAGATCCCCCCTGTTCCTGCACAATTGCTTCCTGTCTTTAACTGTGCCCACACTAGGCAGGTCAGTATGGGTCACTAAGGAGGTAATTGGCACAGCTGGCTCAAAGAAATGTTGCTGGTTCACTGATGCAGAATGCACTGCATTATCTGCCTGCTTTCCATTAGATTTTAAACATCAACTTTTGGTCCTAAATCATACATTTCTACAAAAACTGTTTAGTAATATGTTCAGGTTCAGTTGGTTATGGTTAGATACAGCCTGAACCACAGTCATACTCTAAGTCGTCACCTGAGAGACTACTGCTCTTTCTAGACATAAACATAAACTATGTAAACTGATAGTACCTAAGCAATAAAACAATCATTGTAATAAGCAATGTGTATTACATATTCACAGTGGAAAAACTACCAGATGGTAATACATGTATTTGTCAATGTAAATGTGTATGGAAATTAACTGGACACTGTCCACCAGGCAGATTAAATTTAAGTGGGGTAAATGGCCAGTACTGTAATGTGTTTCTGTAGGATTGTTATCTTAAATAGACAGTAACTTATACATGCACTTTTGCAAGAATACATTTTCATGGCTATGTAAACAGGCATTCAAATAAGTCCACTTTTAGGATGACAGCTCAATGTATCAAATTATATTTGCTGTGCTGGAGATGCAGAATACAGCAGTATATTCAAAAATATATATAGCCATCAGGTAGCTGTACTTTACAATTGGTTTTACTCTTGTTACTACATAACCAGTCAGTAACACAACTTCACAGAAATGCATATATGGATTCCTAGCCATTAATGGCATTTCTCAATTCACAACTACACTCACTTTCCTTCTATGAATCCAGCCTATATATATTAGACAACATCATTATACTTGGGTTATTAAGAATGGTATGCATGCTGCACAGATCATGTACAATCAGTGTGTTCTATGAAGAATGATGTGATGCACTCCAAATTCACACATTCAGAAGATCCCACAGAGATGAAAGAGATATACACATCAAATCAGTGGAGATGTTTAAACATAATAAATGCAACTAGAATTGTACAGGCTGTGTAGCCCAGCACAGAAGAATATATATGTGTGTGTATGTGTAACACAAGTGTTTCAAATAAAAGATTTGATCTTTCACTGTGTGGTTTGAATCTGAGATTGGAATTAGCAAACCAAGCAATTTATTAACCTTTACATCATTACAAATATTATTCCTGAGTCTTTTTCTACAATTATATCTGAACAAACTAACAACAAAAAGGCCCTCTATAGCTTCATGTGTTTAAGAGTTTTATTCTGTACACATAGACTCCTGACCCTGGAAGAACCCACACAATAATCTAAATTTGAACTCTTCCAAACTGTTTTAGAATAACTCAGTATAATTAATGTCCACAGGGTCTACTGGATCATAGAAATAGAATAGAATTCCCAATGTCTGACCCAGAAATAAACCCCAAAATGATAGCATCAGCATGACACCTAACCAAGCTTTACCACCAGCCTTTTGTTCTCACTTAGTGAACTTTAACCCCATCTGTCATAAGCAGACAACTTCCTCAATTCAAAGTGGTTCAAAAACATTGGAAAGCTGAGGCTCACCTCACCCCTTAATCTCTATTATTCACAAATCTGGAATTTCTGTGTTTTATTTAACTTCTACTACATTTATGTGTATGTATACTGTTCACTGAAATGTTAACACTCAGGGGCAAAGAATTCAGTTTGGAAGGAAAAAAAAGCAGATGTGTTCATAATTAAGTGCAACACAGAAACATTCCTACTCATGTATCATAATTTGATCTTGAAGTATTAAAATTACAGATAAAGTCATTCATCAGCTGATAAAATGCTGATGATTTAATAATATCAGCTATTTTGTTTTGCAGTGAAACCTTATTAAGGCAAGGCATATCAATTCTTGTCATGAAAAGTTTAAAGTACATCTTCTTCTAGAACATGCATTAGTAAAGTCAAATGACCGATCAAGGACATACAACAGGTGGACATTGGCTATAAGTGCTTAATGAAATAATAAAAAAGCTTCCCTTGAAATTCAATGCTTGTGTACCATTTATACTGACAACCATTAATGAATGGGAGGGGGAGGGGGAGCTGGTTGAATCGGATGCCATAGTTGGGCCTATTTGGATAGAATCAACACTCAATTGTGTCTGCGGATCACATTGTAATGCAAATTACAGTGTCAGGGTTAGCACTTGTTTCACATTAGGGCATAAGTTTTCATTGATAGCCCACCATCTGGAAGCAGGATTCCCAAAAGTTCCTGTTGATAAATTAGTCTGAAGTTGTCCCACAAGACATCTCCAAGTAAAGAATTACCATGTGACTGTACCAGAATTCCTTTACATACTTCAAAAGGTTTTTTGTGTCACTGTTATGAGCTTCTGGTACAAGTGACACATCTTGTTTTTAGGGGTCTATGTGTCCTAATGATCAAAAGAAAATGCAAAATATAAACTTTTTTTATAATGTTATAGCTGTATTAGTGTAATGTATAACTGGTTGCAAACTGCTATAATTATTATAGTACTGTAATACAGTATATACTGTAAAGACTGATTTGTTGTCAATATATACATTTTTGGTGACATTCCATCATCAATAACTAATCAAAACTTTGCAAATTATGATGAAGACACAATTGCTCCAAATCAATCAAGTGATGCCCCAGTTTATTCATTTTATTCTGACAATGTTGTGTGAGGTTTTAGTTTGGTTTTATTTTGGTATTGACAAATATGAATTTAATACAAAAAGTGGAAACCTATTACATTGACCACACTGTGTTAATGTTCTCTGATTGTTGGTTGTAAGTTTGTGTGTACATTCCCTGGGTGCACATCTATTATGTTGCATGGATGTATATAGTACATTGTGTTCATTTTACTTGAAATTTGCAGACGTGTTGCCTAAATGTAATTTTGTTTTAAATTTCCTTTATTACAATGTTGCTTCAACATTATTTGATTAGTGGGGTTAGCCACAATTATCAAGAAGCCTGAAATTGCAATGTGATTACATGTGATGCTTTCCTTTATGGAGGCATTATACGTGTCCCAGAAGTCTTCATGTTTTATTTAATTCATCCAGACCACTATGATTAGTTACAGTAAATCAACATAACTCCTTCCTGCTAAAGATAACAACACAATTGGCTATAGATTAATAGCTACTAATCCATCACGGAATATGTTTGTGGGTTATTTAATAGCTGTCACAGTAGGGCTGATCATTTTTATGCACTGACAGACTCTGATAATGGAAATCTATCGTCCAAAAACACCTCAACCCTTAATGAACTTAATGAATACTACCTTAATACTACTTATTACTAGATTCAGTAAGGTAAATACAGTAAATATAAAACATGAAATAAAGTGATGCCCCAAACTGTTTCTGAGTACTTGGATACTTTTTTTACCAACTCCTCTTAGTATTATCACAACATACAAACACCTCAAATTCATATATACCTGACATTATAATAGTAAAGCTCTGAAAATTCCTCATATTAAAATACATATTGATGTTATTTAATAGACAATAGAGAAGTACATTATTAAACCACTGCACTGTTGTTGCAAGGTTCATTATGGTTAAAGTCAGTTGACACCTGTTAAATGTTGTCCAAAGCTATTGACTGATTTAATTATTTACTTATTTGCTTGCTTAATTACTTACTTACTTTACATTTTGTAATATATGGATCCCAAATTCACTTAATCTTATTTTCCAAAATTCAGTGAAATAAATATTTACTTATTCTAGAATAAAAACTCCTATAGTTTGTTCTGTTCAGTGACTGATTTGCTATACTTTCTACTTAAGCATTTCTATAATGTATTTATACCTTTATTGATTTAAATTTAGTTTCTAATATTATGACATTCATAAGATTATTTTTAATGATTACTATGTTAGTATATTCAAAGCACATTTTTAGGTGTATGGATTGACTACTTAAAACTACTTAATGTGCAAATATAACTATTATGTACTGTGCATGTATGCTTAATGTATGCTAATTGACTCAGGACAGCAATACAACATATATGGAAATTATTACCTGAACTGTATTAAATATGATATGCATTTGAGTTAATTTTGGAATATTTACTGACATTCATGAAAACAAACACGTTTGCTAGATTTAGTCCAAGTAAAATATCCTCACAGTCAAACGTCATCAAATACAGTATACATTATCAGCTGCTCAGAAGGATAATACATTTCTGAAGAATAATAATATGAAAGCGAACAAATTAATTAAAGTTGATCAAAACTGAATACGTACTGCAATTCCTTGAGAATTAACTGTAAACTAGTAACACCAGCAACACAGTCTTAATTTGTTTTCAGGTGTGATGGGATATGCTTACACAAAAGATTTACGCACAATTCAGACCTGTATACAGGAAAAAACAATATCTCTGCAATTACGTGTCTATGTACTTACAGAGTTCCTGGTAGCTGTTCAGGAAAGGTTTGAACAATGTGATGGAAATAAATTTTGATTAGCAAATATACATAATTTTGTCAATATTACATATTTTGGCCTTTGCTTCAGAATGAAAGCAACTGTTAAATCTACATGTGTGATTTATTTTAGGGATGTTTAAAATTAGTTATAACATAGTTATAAAACAATTTAACTGCAGATGTATAGTGTTAATTATACAAATAAATGTAGCAGGGGCATTTATTCTTGCATTTGTTTGTGATTAAAGTTGTTATTAGTAGTAGTGGTGGTTGAAGTAAAAGTATTGGTACATTTCTTCCCACAAGTCTTATAACAGTTGATACTGAAATATAAAATACTAATTTGCCATTACAGTTTTCACAATATGTATGTATGTATGTATGTATGTATGTTTATATTTTATGCTAGGCAGAAAACATCCCATTTGATTTACTATTCTTCTGTATACCTAACATTTTGCAAGCACTACTGAATTAAAAAATATATATATACTATAATCACGTATACTAAATAAAAGTTTATCAATGCATGTGTAGTGCATGTCAACATATAACTGTATTAACAGTGGCAATCCTTAACTAATGATATCACAATCAACAGTACAATTCAATGGAACTATACTCCTTATTTATTGAAGACACACAAATGTCTCCTTTTGAATATAAAACTACAAAATACATATTTAATCCATTATCCAATTTTACATTCTGATTCATTTGCTCAGAGTGCATCAGTCACTAACATTGTTATGGTAATAATATTGTTACATTGTATAAGACAGGACTGTATGCACATGTTTAAGTTAAAAGAAGGACCAACCTTAGTTTTATGGCTAACATAAGACAAGTTCCTGGACTTGTCACTGTCAATTATGACCAAGATATGTACTTACTCATAGAGCAGTCAAAAAGAAACCAAGAAACAAAACAAAATTTACTTCTACGTAATCCTGCCCTGTGCAAGCATCCTTTTGTCAGCTTCTCCATTGCCAAAGGCAGACTCCACTCACAAACAAGCAAGCCTTGCCATGCGTTTGCCCTCAGCCACTGGCGAGCAATGTACAACTTTCCCTCTTTCCCCCTTCTCTTTTTGTTCTTCTCAGGCAGAGGGATTCTTGTTTGTTTGGTTACTGGTGTGTTCCAAATAGGAGATAGATGTACAGCAAACACTGAGATTTTCCAGAGCTCAGTTACATTCCCAATTCCACTAGAATGCCTCCCCCCAAAAAACGGTGATCTCTATATTCGCGCATCTCTGCTTTCATCTGTTAGTCCCTGAAGCTCATGGCCACTGGCACTTGCCTGTAGATGGCAATTCTCTACTCCTTGTCTTTCTTTGCCTGGCTGTTACACAGTAAGCCCCCCTTCCACACACACAAACACAAATCCAAACCCCCTCCTCTGGCAAACCCCTCCCCCAAGTTTTCTTTGGCTTTTTAGAGCTCTACTCTGGTTCCAGTGAAAAAAACAAAAACGTTATAAAGACCCCAGGCTCCCCATACATTCAGATGTTAAGTGATAGCTGCCTCAGCCCCAGTCATTCTCCTGCTCATGCAGTGACCTCAGAGACAAGCAACGCGGGCCACAAAAGGAGAAACTCCCATCTCCTTTCAAATCCAGTTCACCAGCAGCAGCAGCAGCAACAAAGAAAACTAATTACTGTAAAAACCCTGATTTCTTTTAAACTCAGGTCCAGCTTCCTAAACTCCGGTGATACCAAATAATAAAAAAAGACAAGACAAAAAACAACTATCATGAGATCCTATTTTAAGCAGAAGTATTTACAAGTTGCCACAGAGAGAGACCGGAGAGTACAGGTGAGAGGTAGCCATCTTGTTGTTTGACTAGTTTCAGAATAGTGTTAGCATTGCTCATTTTGTTTTAAGTTTGCCTTAAATTGAATTAGCTTTGAGGCATTCTTTCAAAAAACAAGGTCCAAGTCTAAAACAATGGTCTACAATTTTAGAAAAGCAAACCTTGAAGGTATGAGACGGCACTTAGAAGAGGTAGGCTGGAGCACACTGGATACAGAGTTAGTTGAAAATGGATGGGTATATTTTAAGAATATACTACTTGAGGCTCATGAGCAATTTGTACCAAAACCTAGCAAATTGAGGAACAAAAAACACTGGCCAAAATGGTTTAATAGAGGTATGCAAAAAAATATAAAGACGAAGAAAATGTTGTATAGCGCATACAAAAAGGATGGTGACAAAACAAAATACATAGAATATGTTGAGCTGCAAAGAGATCTTAAGAAAGGGATCAGGAAAGCAAAGAGGGAAATAGAAAGAAACATAGCTCTTGGAGCTAAAACCAATGCAAAGAGCTTATTTCAATATTACAACAGCAAGCGGTCAATAAAGGAGGAGGTGAAACAGATAAAGGGCAAAAATTTAGGTATCTTGGAAAACGAACAAGATGTGGCAAATATTCTAAATGAGTATTTCACAGAGGTTTTTACAAAAGAAAAAACAGATGACATGCCACAGGTTGACAATCAGTCCAGTCAAACCCTAAGAGAGATCAGGATAATTGAGGAGGAGGTACTAAAGGGACTAGCAGAATTAAAAACAAACAAATTACCTGGGCCAGATGGGATATTTCCAACAGTACTTAAAGAAATTAGGGAAATTATTTATAGGCCGCTAACTCGATTATTCCAAATGACACTTAGAACAGGGGATGTGCCAACTGACTGGAAGACAGCAAATGTCATACCAATCTAGAAGAAAGGAGACAAAACTGAGCCAGGAAATTACAGACCAATCAGTCTGGGGGTTTAGACGAGGCAGATCATGTCTTACTAATTTATTAGAATTTTTTGAACATGCAACTACAGCTGTAGATCACGTGAAAGCATATGATATGATATACTTAGATTTCCAAAAAGCTTTTGATAAGGTTCCACACCAAAGACTGATCCTCAAATTGGAAGCTGTAGGCATTCAGGGTAATGTAAGTAGATGGATTTTGAACTGGTTGATGTATAGGAAACAGAGGGTGTCGATAAGAGGAGTCACTTCTAACTGGAGTGAGGTTGTTAGTGGAGTTCCACAGGGATCAGTACTAGGGCCTTTGCTTTTTATAATCTATATTAATGATCTGAACTCTGGGATAGTTAGCAAACTTGTCAAATTTGCAGATGATACTAAAATAGGTGGCTCAGCAGATACAATCTTGGCAACACAGGCTATTCAGAGGGACTTAGATAATATTCAGTTGTGGGCTGACACCTGGTAAATGAAATTCAATGTGGACAAGTGCAAGGTAATACATGCAGGTAACAAAAATGTCCACTATAATTACACTATGGGAGGTACAGATCTAGATGAAGTAACGCATGAGAAAGACCTAGGAGTCTATGTGGACTCCTCACTTTCTCCATCCAAGCAATGTGGGGAAGCAATAAAAAAGGCAAACAGAATGCTAGGGTATATTGTCAAAAGTGTAGAATTTAAAACAAGGGAAGTAATGTTAAGACTGTACAATGCGCTAGTTAGACCTCATCTGGAATACTGTGTACAGTTCTGGGCACCACATTTCAAGAAGGATATTGCTGCTTTAGAGGCAGTTCAGAGGAGAGCAACCAGACATATTCCAGGTCTGAAGGAAAGTCCTACTTGGAGAGACTGAGGGAACTGAACCTTTTCACCCTGGAACAGAGGAGACTACATGGGGACTTGATCCAAGTCTTCAAAATCATGAAGGGCATCAACCACATCAAACCAGAGGAGCTTTTCCAGATCAGCAGGGATACAGGCACCCGGGGACACAAATGGAAATTGGGCTTCAAGGCATTCAAAACGTAAAACAGGAGACACTTCTTTACACAGAGAGTAGTCACAATCTGGAATAAACTACCCAGCGATGTGGTTGAAGCTGAAAGTTTGGGAACATTTAAAAATAGTCTGGATAGGATCCTTGGATCACTTAGATATTAATGAACACCAAACGAGCACGATGGGTCGAATGGCCCCCTCTCGTTTATAAACTTTCTTATGT
Organism: Amia ocellicauda; assembly: GCF_036373705.1. Classification (NCBI taxonomy): domain Eukaryota; kingdom Metazoa; phylum Chordata; class Actinopteri; order Amiiformes; family Amiidae; genus Amia; species Amia ocellicauda. Next base: position 35,810,987 of record NC_089859.1, on the reverse strand, counting down.
TTTTATGTTCTTTCTTAAGCCCCTTGAAATGTATTAGTGGGTTCAATTACAACAACTTATCAAAGTATATTTTCTCAGATTCTCTTTGTCTATGGAAAAATTGATAGGGTTGCTAAGCTACCATAAGACATACAGGTTTTATAAATTATATCACTTTTTTAGACTTGAAGAATGATTGAATGAACATAATGCACAGGGCTATTGTTCCCTTTTTTAAAAAACTATATATGATAGCAATAAACTTTTCACACAATAGACTGTTTGAGGTTGGTTATGAATATTTGATTGCAAACAGCTTTGTAAACTAGCGATGGGGACCAATCTGATTGTGTCATTCCAACTACATCATATCACCCCAAATGCATATACATACAAATCAACTGTGAGGTAAATTGACTTAAACTCAAAATCACATGCATGTTACAGTGTTTTTATACATCTTTCCTTTGTAAAAGTTTACTCTGGTAAATCAATATGCATTTACTTTGCTTTCAGCTTATACCATGGCTGAATATGCCTCGCGTATTCTCTGCACTCCCCTTATCACCACTATGATATAACAGTGACTCACTATTGAGAACCTTAAAAAGGGTTGCTGAAAGTTTGTCTTTTAGCAGACAATGCCAGTCAGGAGTGGCTCCAATAGACAGCTTTGTGATTTTGTGGGATTTTGTGGAAGGCAGTAGTTTTCTTTGAATTCCTAAGAATGTTGAAAGTTCAGATGTCCTGTTCAATTACACTGCATAGAAAATACCTATTTGAGCAATGAGAAAGTTGGCACAGAAAAGGAATCTTTTAATCAGTGTCCTGCTGGCGTTGTGTGGACAGGTGCCCACAAGCCTCGCAGAATGCTTCGCGATAACTTCCCAGCAGTGCTTTCCCAGACTGCCCACCCCCCTGCCTTTCCTAATAATCTGCAAGGAGTCGATGAACAGAACCTGCAGCTTTCAAACAAGTGCAAAAATCTGTGGATTAGTCAGGGCTAAGAAAGCAGAGGAGGCAGCCTTCAAATGAAATATGGACCCTCAGGCCACCACGACAGGCAAGACACAAATAAAGAAAGTCAGAGGCTTATGAACACACTGAACATTGAAAGTCTGCTTCTCTTGCTACTCTTTTGTTAAACTGAAATATAATAATTCTTCTTGTTATTTAGATTTGATAGAAATTACATTTGCTTTATCCTTATTCAGTTACAAATATGATGATAATACACTGATTCTGATGCAGTTATTCCACAGCAATTATATCTGCTAAGTGTTTTTGTAAGATTAGGTTTTATAAGACATGCACTTTCACTTAAATTAGTTTCATTTAGGGATTCATTTATTTAGAATTAGAAACACATAGATGTAGGTGCAGGGATCTGTATGAGTGCATGAGTGAAGTCACTGGTGACCTGAGGTAAATGTACCCCAAAGCAAGATTTCTTGTTAGATTTTGGTATTAGACATTGCCAGTGGATGCAAATGTTCACAGGCAGAGAGACCAATTAGAGAGGAATGTAAACCAATAAAGGTAATGAACTGAATGCTGCTTCAGTCATATAAAAGACACGATTGAAAGGGTAATTAGCTTGCCTGGTGAAGCAAGGCATCTTACTGACAGTTGCATGCAGCTAAGGTGTCTATGTTTTACCAAACTATTTTATACAAATTCTGATTTATTAAACAGGCGCTTTAGGTAAATTCATTAATCTAGATGTAATTTGAATCAAACGCCTAAATTCACTTTCTATTAAACCATGTGGAAACATATGTCTCTCCTTATGAAAACAAATATGCAAATTAATGGAGATTTTAGAAATGACATTGTTTTGTGTAAATTAAAATACTGAACGTGAATTAACTGAAAGTTCACATTTAATAGATATGTTACCAGTCCCTGGCCAGAACACATCCAGCTTCAACTAAAAAAACAACTGAACCTTCGAACTTTTAAAAGTGTTATGACAAATTCCATTGGTCATTCCCACTAGAAAATAAAGGACTGAGCCTACATATATTCCTTTGTTGATTTTCTTTGTCTTGCTTCTTTGTATTTATTTTTTATACTGGATATTTTGGAAAAGGTGTCCTGTGAACTCAACCTTTGAGTTTCTGAAAGTTGTAGAGTTCTGTGGTTTTGTGTGAAGGAATGAGAGCCGGCAGACCCTATTGGAGTCTCTGTTTGGGAACTACTGAGACTCTGACCTGGGGCGGAGCTAATTGCTTTGTCATAACCTTGCCCTGTTGTAAAGGCAGGACCCCCCACTGAACATGGAAACACTGAATCACCCACAAGTTATACTTTACATTCACCGAAGAAGAGCAGAAGAAAGCAAAGCGGTGGAATAAAACTTGAGTTTTCAAGTGTAGTTTATGACTATTACCCATCTTCTCTTAACTTTTATGGGCTGACTCACTGATACTGTTTAAAGTATAACTCAGATGCCACTTGACTCTCAGAGCACTTAAATCACCCAGACTCTTTGTACCAATGTGGGGCAATTGAAATAAAGAATGTAAAAAGAAAAAGCCTATCAGCTTGGCTATCCTGGGAAAAACGGTTCCAATTGTCTGGCCCTGAGGTCAAGTTATTTCACCTCCTTGTGCTCCAGTTTCTCACCATACTAAAAAATGCAAAAGGACCCTATAATGAAGAAGACAGGACAACACTGTCAGGCTAAAAAGCAGGAATAAAATGTTTTTTTCATAAATCTTTGTGAGGTTGTATATGAAGAGCAACAAAGCAATTTAAAACAAATTCAAACATTTTGATAATGAATTCAGTTTAAAACAAAACCTATTTGTTCATGATGATGATGATGATGATGATGATGATGATGATGATAATGATTTTATTATTATTTAACAGACTCCTTACAGGTTTTAGAAACAGTAAAAAAAAAAAAGTTATACACTACATTAGAATGCAAACAATATTTTTCAATAAATAAAATCATTTACACCAGTGTTTCTCAGTTTTATTTGGCCAATAGACCACTCAGCCAATGCAAACATTTCCATGGAGCACCAGCCCCCCAACACTGGTCGCAAAATGCATATGCTTATCTCTAAATACAAGTAATACACAATTATTCATTTTACCAGAACATCAAAAGTTCATATTTTTAAACACTGATATAAGGTTTTTTTAATGGGGGTCAGTGAGATCTTATCCCACCATTACATAGAACCCCGCAAATCAACAATGCACTTAGCTCATCATCTCCCATTTGTCTTCCTAATGAGACAAATTATGCTGGAGTGCGATTAGGCTGTGTCTAACAGAGTGCAGCAGCTAATGGCTGTGGGCAGCTCAATCCACTGTGGGGTCAGGAATACATTTTGACAGCCATCCTATAGAAATCAATGGAGTGGCAGGCAAATGTTTGCAAACCCCTTTCTTAACTCAGCTCACTCAGCTGGAATCTTCATTGGTTTTCTTAGTTGAAATTATGTTTAAAAAAACTTGGAAAAGTTATTGATCAATAGATATGGTTGAATGAATCAGCATCCTCATTGGCCTTACAAAAAACCCTGACACAAACAGACCTTTTTAGGAGCAGGAAGGTAAAATATTGTGTCAGGGTCATTCTTTCAAATTCCATTGTGTTTTTGTTACAGGACTCTAAAAGCATGGCCCACTCTAGTTGCTTATTTCTTTTGTCGAGAACCAGCATCCGTCTTCGAACAAAAGGCAAAAATACCTAATTTATTTCCAGACCTCATTCATATCTGGACTTTTCTATCTGGGTTTTGTCCATGTTTGAATTTCAGTGTATTTAACCAGTTCAATTAGTCAGTCTTCTTTTCTTAAATTCTGCCAGGAGTTCAGGCAGTTCCTGCCAAACTCAGAATTCAGTACTTGAACAACAAAAAACAATCATAGCTTAATCCTCAATGTCTTCAGTTCCACTGATTGTGCTACTGCATCATCAACCCACAACCTCCTATGAGATCATGAGATCATGTAAACCAAATGCATAATAATGAAAGCAATTGAACAGTTTTCTTATGAAACAAGTGTATAATTCCTGAAAACTAAACAAGTATCAACATGTTTTACAACATATTTAAGTGTTATCTGTGTTTATAAAAAATGTATTTACTTATGGATTCGTGATGTCAAGATGATATAAATTAACTGGTGCGTAAATAAAATAATGTTTTCACAGAGTACATGTGCTAGCCAAGAGGAGAGAACCACAAGTGGGATTAGTGAAAAAGTGGAACATGAACATTATTCTTGGATTGTAGAATGGGGGTAGGGGGAATGAGAAGTGCATTGTAAATGGATTGCAAATGACACTGAATTAGAATAAATCTAATAAAACAGTATGGGCCAGAAGACTTGAAAGCCCTAAAAGTGGATTAATCCTTAGCATATTACCCTTCCCCCCAATTCCTAAATTAAATAAAACTGAATAGGTACTCGAGTATATGCTAATTAGCACTTTGCGAACCATCTTTACTCCCTTGTGGAATAACAAATGGCACACAGAAGCTTTTTTTTAATAAAAAGGGCTCTTTTTGATTGGTCAAAACTAAAGTGCAGTTCTTTAAATCAGTAATTTATCACTGGAGCATTTATTTCCCAGAGAGGCCGGATTTTTTGAATGAAAATGGAGGCCCCCTGTGGGGGACTCAAGCTATTAGATGCCTGAGTCACTGGAAAAAGGAAACAAGAATACACCCTCTACATTTTGGTATTGGTTTATCTGTCTTCAAGAAAGAGTTACAATTTATTTGGTGAAGGCAAATCAGTGGACAGTGGACAATTTCAGCTAAATATTCAACTGAGGAAAGTTCATGATGGGAGGAACTAAATTCGATAAAGTAAAATGAATGTGGTCATTGCTTTGTTTTCTGCAGTGGAATATGGAGTGGGCAGAGAAGGTGTGGAAGTGTGGGCATTGATGGCGACATTAAAATACTTATCAGCAATTCTGATTTGACTTTACAGAAGAATTACTTATGTGTACTATGTACATGTTGAAATAGACTTAAATATGTGAAGCAAATGATGTCCACATAACAATCTATCGGGGATGCAAAAGTAATTACATAAGCATCATTGTTACTACATATCCTTTTCTTGGGAAATACACTTTTTTTCTGTCTGTCTATCACAGTGCTGAAATGTGGTCAATACATTAGTTGCGGAAACACTAAAAAGGTGGCCCAGGAAATATCTCAGGAATGAGAGCTGTAAACTTGATTTACATGAGGACCCCTACCGTGTTTTAAGTAATTACTTTGTTTTTCCCAACAAGTCTTTTACCCAGACCACAGCATCAACTTCTTCTCATCACTTGAAAACCCTGCCAGATTTGCATGCAAGACAGAAGCAAGCAGAGCACTGTTCTTTTCACCCGTTGCTGGCCCTCAATCTATTTGTATACAGGTTATGTATGCAACTTTATTCATGTGGCCATTGACTTATCCCATAAAAAACAAACACTAGGGATCTAGGATTCATTATAAAAACTGCAATCAGAGAAGGTGATTTTCCTAATATTTTACATCTGCTTGCTAGAAGCATAGTAATTTTCAGGATGTGAAATTAGCTCCCCATCCTTGAATGCTGAAAACAAGTCACATCTTCAGTCACATCAATTTAAGAGATTTGTCTATAAACCTAAACTGTTGAAACAAAATAAAGAAAAAGATCAAATGTACTATTACTATTAGGTTTTGTTAAGAAATTAAATAAATATATATATTTAGCTCCCAAGCTCCCAATAATAGTGATAAAACAGAGGCTAATAACCCTCTCAAATGTGTATTTAATGTAATGAGTTATTATTTCACACATATTTATTTAATTCTGCAAATATAAATATGCATTTTAATTCAATAACCCTACATGGCTTGAAATATATAAACTCCAAATAGATCTATAACACTGTGTTGTAAACACTATACAATAGTAACAAAAAGGTTCTGAAACGTTGTACAGAATCTAACCACCTGAAAAATACAGAATGATTCAATTCAATCTCAGCACAGCTGGTGTCAGGGTAAAGAAGACCCCCTTTTTTTTGTTCACATTTAAGGGTCTCTCTCCATTGAATTCAAGCATCTCGTTAACAGGCCTCTCCGTATTGGAAGCAGAGGTACGCCAGACTCGTCAGACTTGTGCTTCAGAATTAGCATCACAATTATTATACAGTGAGATAAAGAGCAATATGGAGCAAAGGGATATAAAAGAAACAGCTTTCACAGTCTTGCAGGTTGAAGAACAATCACATGATGTGACACCTCTATTCCCATTGAAATTCAGAAAAGCAATTATCATGTCTTTATGGGTTTCACACTTGCAAGCATGAGAAGGATTCTTTCAACACCTTTTGCTGTGTGAAGTTGCTGAATGCAAAAATTAAAAATGCTCTCTAGGTGGGATTTGAAAAAGACTATAAGGTCAATGCGCAAATATTCCCCACACAAAGATAATTATTTTAATTACTTAACAAAATCTATGAGTTTAAATGAAGAAAGACAGAGTGGGGTTGTAATAAACAAGATGAGGGAGCTGTAGAGGAGTGTGCACTCCTAGTTGAAGCAGGCTGACAATCCATAGCCCTCTCAATCCTGTTATACAGGGATATTACCTTAAAATCCTTTTCTGCATGAGCAGGCCCCAAGCACACCATGCAGTACTCGTGATGGTCCCACAGTGGCAACATGGCAGGGCATCCCCCACGGCAAGGCTGAAGCATTCAAGTGGTGCGGGGGGAGAGCAAAAGCTGGACCGAGCCATTTTGGGGGCAACTGTGCAACCTCAAAGAAGACTGTGCTCAAGGTCACAGCAACTCTCACCACACAGAAGTCTAATGAGAAACTGGTACAGCCCTACCAGAGTCCCACATTATTATTATTATTATTATTATTATTATTATTATTATTATTATTATTATTATTATCATTATTATTATTTATTTATTTATTTTTTCTTGGCAGACGCCCATATCCACATACAATGATACAATACAAACGATAATAATAATAATTATTATAATAATAATAATAATAATAATAATAATAATAATAATAATGGAAAAACTAAATACAGACATGCAGCATGGGCTGTGACAATAGTAAAAATCAAGCCCAGTACCTCTGCCTACTGGAGCCCCAATGACTGCATCTCATTTCCTGCAATGGAAAAAGGGGATTGGTTGCGAAGTAAGCTGCTGTTCGAGAATATCATGGAAGGAGCAGCCACAAACTTCCAGTCCGCAGACCATGGGATGACAAAAAGTAGGGTAAGATATAAGAATAAGTAATAACAATATAATAATAAGTCACTGTGTATAGACGGGTGACAAATTAAAGGAAAAACCTGAATAAAAGTTAACATCCTATCATGCTCTGTGGCATGAATACAAATGCTGAGCAGGTCCAGTTGACCTCAATTTTGTATCAAGAAGGCAAGAGGAAAGGATCTAAGTGACTGTGAACGAGGGGTCATTATTGGGGCATGAATGGCAGGAGCTTTAGTCACAAAGACGCTCAACTGGCTCTTGTTCTCGACAAGAGGGTGAGTGCATGAGTGGCGACACCAAGAGAACGGTACTGGCCTGACTGCTTGACCCCTACAGTGAGGGGGTCCGGAGGCTCTGTTATGCTGTGGGGGGAATTTTCCTGGCATGGTTTGGGTCCACTTGTCCCCTTAGAGGGAAGTGTCACTGCAATTCATTACAATGAGTGATCACCTTTATCCTATGGTGAAACATTTCTATCCTGATGGGAGTGGTCTCTTCCAGGATGCCAATGCCCCCATCCACAAGGCACGAGGGCTCACTGAATTGTTTGATGAGTATGAAAATGATGTGAATCATATGCTATGGCCTTCACAGTCACCAGATCTCAACCCAATTGTACACCTATGGGATATTTTGGACCGACGTGTTAGACAGCGCTCTCCACCACCATCATCAAAACACCAAATTAGGGAATATCTTTTGGAAGAATGGTGTTCATCCCTCCAGTAGAGTTCAGAGACTCGTAGAATCTGTGCCAAGAGCATTGAAGTTTTTCTGGTGGCTCGTGGTGCCCAACACCTTAGTGAGACACTTTATATTGATTTTTCCTTTAATTTGTCACCCGTCTGTATATCAATCATATAATAATAGAATTATAGATACTAGAATAATAGAGTCACTATAAGATGCTTAGTGGGGAGGAATGTAAACAATCCAGCACACACACGGACAACTTCTCTTGCACAGTGAAAAGTCAGAAGAGGGTGTTTTGCCTGCATGCAATGTACTTGGGTCCCTGTACGCAGGGGCCTTAGACAGCTTTGCTATAAGGCTTTTCATGTGCTTCTGTGTGAAAGGTGATGTCCCATAACTGGGAATTGTTTGGAGATTGAAAGATTACTGGATATTAACATAACATTGCTGCTACATTTTGCTTCTTGACCAGAGAATGGGTATCCTAGAAATCTGTACAATTTAGTATCATATCCTAAAAACATCACATGTTATACACACGCATGTACAGCTATGTATTACAGTTTATGTACTAAGGAAACTGTAGGCAATTCATCCATCTGCTTGATCTGTAATCTCACTGGAGAAGACTCTATTAAATAGAAGAAACAGAATCTGTCACACTGTGGATCTGATGAAAATGGGGGGCGCAGATAATTAAGCAGATGCCTTTATCCAAATTGACTTATTTGGTTTTACAAACAGCATATATGAACAGCAGCTTGAATATCTTGTGTTTTGTTAAAGCCTCTGTCTATCTTCTTATGTTTGTGCAGGACAGGTCCCCCCTGTAAATCCAGTGGTATATTGGTTGTAAGTCTTTTAACCTATGACTTTTAAACCCACTCTACCTGTATATATATATATTTGTAACTTAAAAGCAACCGTGCACTACAGCGTTTTCACCCCCATGAGGTGCTGGCCCAAATAAGGCAAAAATTGATTTTGTAATCTCACTTCAGGACATTTTAATCTGGTTATGGATATTTTGTGAATCAAATGGAACTGCCACAACTGCTCCATCTACTTTCCATTTCCACAGTTCTGTGTAGAAGAGAATGGGAGAAAAGCCTCCCCAGATTATTATTATTATTATTATTATTATTATTATTATTATTATTATTATATTATTATAATTATTATGTTGTTATTTTCATTAAAGTAATTGTGATTATGTCATCATATATTATATGACATCCAACAGATTAAAACTAATATCGACAGACTACCTACATACTGTCCTGTGAAGTGGTGAGATTCTTTTCACCAGTTCACAGGACTACTTGTTTACCTTATGAATGAGAGCTATTCAACTGTAATTAAGCTGATATTTGATAGGTGCTTTGGCAAACATGCATAAAACGGAAAACCTGTTATTTCTCAAAGATATCCTTTCACTGTTTAAATTCAAAGCAAACTCTGATGTGTTTGTATTTTCTGAGAAATAAAAGTGAAACTTAGAAAGACCCCATAGAAACAGAAACCCTATCCTTTACAAAATTGTGTGTGTGTGAAGATAGATGGATAGCCGAGCTGCAAATACTGTACGTGTACAGGAACTTATGAGAAAGATGTCATTAATTTTCAAGAACAGGCTATTATGATACAATAAGGCAAAACATCCCTTTAATACTTATTATATATAACGAAAAAATGTAACCAATAATGCTGGTGTAAAATTTTACATCATTTTGATATGTTTATTTCAGAAATATGGCTTCTGGATAATGATTGGACTTAAATTAAGGTGGTTGATATCTTCCAGCATGTTCCATTACATTTAATCTTTCTGGGAATATTGTTGAATATTCTATCATTTCCTGGTGCTTTCCTCTCCATCATGTGCTTGATGTGCTTCACTTCTTCCAGAAAATGGTTGGTGTTCAAGAGTCTTATCTATTTGTCTATTTATATCAATGGAACACAAGCTAGATATAGATAATCACACATTCTCATTCTGTATATTTCCTTTTAGTTTGGGACATTTTCGAAGCATGTGTAATTTCACCACAGTGGGTGTAGTAATATTTGCCTCAGAGCTGGGTGTCTGATGCTTTGTTTCCTGATGAGATAACCACCAACCTTTTTCTTAAGGTGGAGCAGGGTATTGGTTTTGTGCTATAAGAATAAGTTTGTCTGGCTTATTGAGACTAATGTCTCTTTTATACAAAGGCCCAATGCTCAAAAGGGACATATCTGTTATTCTACTATTAATGCTGGAAATAGATTATTTAAAAGACATGCATGTGGTTAAAAAACCTGATTATATTAATAATAATAATAATTTTGCCCCTGCATGGGACATGCATGGAAATTGCAGAAAGAAGAACCAAAAAACAAAAAACCTTTTCAGTTAGATCACCGTGATCCATCTGTCAGATTCTGCATATTTTTTGTCTTTCTGATCCACAAATCTAACCTAATTCCTTTTCAGATTGCCCGCCCATGTGTGCAAAGGGCCTCCGCCAAAGACTTGCTCACAAACCTCCCTGCCTGCTCCTGTACAAAAGAAGCCGGCTGTTGTTCCAGTGAAGCCTCTCAAAGGCTGCCAGAGATACCGAGCCCCTCTCTCTGCTGTTCTGACCCTCTCTTTTTCCCGTAACTCTCCCCTTAGGGTGCCTGCTGTGCCATAAACCACAAGCAACCCTGACCACGGCTTACCGCTGCTGAGAAAGTGGCTGTCACCCAATGTCAATGAGACTTACATGTGAAACAGCTGCTTCATTACAACTGTGATCAAGAAACAATTTGTGGAAACAAAACTCAGTATCATGTATTACTCATTTTCAGTATTTTATTATCTTATTTTAGTTTTCCTGTTGTTTTGCAAAATCCTTACTGGAATTAACCATAGATAAGACAAAAGCTGCCCAAGTTATTGTTTATACTGCTAATACATGACACAGTATCTGCATGAAAACAGTTACACACATGTAAGGCAATCAAAGAGTTCTGGTGTGCACATTAAATCAAAAAGGCCTTCTGTAACACTTTCCAGTCATTACTAATGAAACATTCACTCAATTTCCATAAATAATAAATTATATTTATTTTATCTAAGACATGAATGTAAGTGACAGGCACATTACTCATTTATAACTTATATATACTGTGTCATTAATATTTGACCCATCATGTATTAATTATGGTAAATCAAATGTTTGTAACCAGACCATCTAATACATTGTTATCACATTGTCTTTGTTTACCCCACACATATATACACAGGGATACAAAATCAGTTTTATACCCACAGACATGTTCCAAATCTCTAGCATATGAGTGGACAAATATTTTCTTTTACTCTGCCAGCTGTCGTGAAACAGGCTGTGGTTTAGTTTTTTTGCTTCGTTGCTTGTGACATCAGTAGCCAGCTAAATGACTGCAGTTGTCTTCTTCAGTATCAGACACAAACAGTCAGGTAACTGCACCCTCCCAGCTAAAGACAAGACTTTTGGAGAGCACAGAGATAAATGATCTGACCTGGAACTGAAAAATAAAACCACCACCAAAAATTTGGCAGGTATTTGTAACCACATTAGTTTTATCATTCAAAATAATATAAGATGCCTTGCTAGGATTGTGTTGCTAAATGATAAAACCCAGGCTATTATTTTTTTGGATTTTTAATTATAGAATAAGAAATGATCTGACCTCAGGATCCACAGGGGGAAGCCTCATCTCCATTCCTTTCAACCAGTGGCGCAGAGCTCGAATTTGACCTCTAAACTCATTTTGCCATTGTTGCCAATCTTCAGTCTCTCTCCTTGGAAAAGAAGCCCATGTCAGAGATGTATATGACAAGGAATTACGAGCCCACAATTAACTGCAATCTCCTAGATCAACATACTAAAAAGTGGATATTTTTAGTATCGTCACAGACCTTCTCTGTGCCTTACTTTGCATTATTAAATATGGTTGGACAAAATCATTTTCTAAAATATGAAAAAAAAATACATTAATGAAACAATTGTTACTAAAGACATGTTTGTGTGTACTTTTATCAGATAACTAAATAGGTTCATACTGTTAAAGTGCTGTAAGTACATTTACTACCAGCCCAGCATTGTGAAATAACAAAATCACTGATAAGTAGGTTATTAGTATTTAAAAATTCAAGAAAATGACCACAGTACAGTTTTTATACAGAGCTGTGTCATGGTAGTTCAAGTATAATCTTTGGATAAATTAATTCAATTATAAATATAATTTGCATTACTATCCTTTATTTCTAGCTTCTTGGTTACATACAAAACTGTACACAGTCAAAACTGTGGGTGTGAATGCAGATTATTAGAATCCTATAGGCTACCTTGAGCGTCTGGCTAAAACATACTATTCAAAATGTAGCACTAAAACCAAACTTCAGGTTTTATTGTTATACAATTTAATGTATGGATGTCACAAAATACTTCAAGGGGGACTGAGTATTAAGTTTTACATCCCATATAACTGTCCAGCACAGAGAATGCTTCACAGATTATTGCTCAATAGATGATAAATGAACATGTGGGCCCAAACATAGACACATTCATTAGGAAAAAGCAACGTGCTTTTCTGCTGTCTATTGGTGTGCATCACTGAATTTCCTCTCACCAGCTGATGAGAGTGGTATTATCTATTAGAAGTGTATTTATTATTTTGTTTTTATGAGAGTCCATCCAGGCATACACTTCCATTGGTCGAATAGAAGACATTAACAATTGACCAACTGTTGTCAGTGGCCATGTGTTCTCATGTTAACTAACTGTTAATGGGCAAGTTGCTCATAATCTTTTATAAAGTAATATGCATCTCAATACATGGTCAGTGTCCAAAGGAATATGTTAAAATGAATCAAATGGGCAATGAGGGTCTCTCCTTCCATCATACTGTAGTTACCTGTTATCTTCTTTCGTTACAGACATTCGTAGTTCTGGTATCATCTCATCTTCCTAAAACAAATTACAAAATAACACACATTAATTGAAACATACGCTCCACTTCAGTTCTTGAAAATTCATCCACACCACCAAGAATATCTGAATATATGAAGCATCTGTATCTCACACCAAATTTCAACTTCTCTAACTTCAAAGTTAAATAAAAAAAATTGGAAGTGCAGATTAAATCAAAACTTTGATGCAAATTTATTATGAAAAACTATCATCTGATGGCAGCTTTATATTAGAATTTTGCCAGAGGTTGTATACATTTGAACAATTAGAGAATATGTGTGGTTAATGCCATGTGGTTGGGTCAGAGTTTTCATATGCATCTGTTATATAAATCTAAGTGATGTGTCTCATTGGTTTTCCACTTAAATGCACCTTCAGGTTATGGGCGTTGCACAAACTACACACAAAGTACCATAGAATTCAATACATTTCAAAAGAGAAAAGCTGCTATATTTAATATTCAATTTATTCCATACTTAAGGTATTTGGTACAACAGGCCACAGCACACTCTAATATTGTTCCAGGTAGTTTGTACCCTAAACCTTTTGCCAATGCATTCATTCCTTTTTTCCATCCTTTGTAGTCAGTACTCAACTGGTATCAAGTCAAATCAATTCCCCACAACAACAACAAAATTTGCAGACTTTCACTCTACTGACATGAGTCCCATGACATGTTACAGTAAATTTCCTAGCCAGACATTATTACACAAATTGGTAAGTTTCAGTCTGGTAACTAGAACCACTTCTAGTTCCACTTGCAGAGGAGTGTGATATCAAGGTACAATATCAATTACATAAAAAATGTTTAATGAACATTACCTCTACTTTCTGACCAGGGGTGAGAACATCTTTACTTCCTGTCAAAGATACATTGTACATTTCAATGCAGTGCTCCTTAATCCTCTCCTCATTACCACTGGCTCCTACTTGTGGATTAGCACATCTGTCATCCAGAAGGGCAGGCAGACTGTGTGATGTTTCTGAATGATGAAGTCCTTGTCTGAGAATAGGCTCTTCTGAGACTCCCAGTGCAGTGTCCAGCAGCCTCGCTTGTTCAGGGCTCTCCAAGCTGTCAGAGTCGAAGCTACTTCCATAGTGTCTGTCACTCCGGAGACCACAGGTAGAAATCACAACCTCCGCTCCAGGATTCACACCCTGCAATGATGTTAGATATAAAACCCGTTGTCATATCTGATACTTCAGACATGGAAACGCATCGTCTCACTTAACACAGGAAGGCAGATGCCAGCCCCCTTTCTGACATACTGCACAAGTGTTTAGCCCTTGTGTGTATATGTTCCAAAATATAGAGACATTATTATGTTCACACTGATGGTTTTTGTTAACCCCACCCTCCCTGTGACACATAGACCCTAAAAAAAAAGAATCACAAAAAATATAAAAACAATCACAAAAAAAAAATTATATATATATATATATATATATATATATATATATATATATATATATATATATATATATATGTGTGTGTGTGTGTGTGTGTGTGTGTGTGTGTGTGCGTACAAATTATAATAATTTTTGTTGTGGTTTATTCAAAGAAACTACCCAGACTATCACCATGTTGCCTTTTCTAATGTTCAACTAAGGGCCCTACATAAGAAGTTATTTACCTTAAAATTAAATAGAATATAATTACTGTATCTGTGTCTAATGATTTCCTTATTGTACATATTACTAAACTTGAACCTTGGGCCGGATTAAATAAAAAACTTGAACCCACATCCTAATAGCAAACTACAAAGCTGTACATCATAGCGGTTATAATTCTGTCGTTTTCTATTAGCGGGTGGGTCACAGTTTTGATTTAATCCCAGCCCTGGTCCTTATTCAGAAACATGCACACAAAGCACCTCTTGTGGACAGCACTTGTAATTACATAATTTCAGATTTCTATCCCTTCATACTGTAAATCAAACTTGCACCCTTGGATACATACTGTACTCATGATTTGAGCACAGTTGTCATTCTTCATTGATGGAAGAGAACATATTCTCAGTAGAATGAAACAGTTTGGAACACAGTGGTCCCATTTAAAGGAAAATCAATAATGTTTATTTGTCATTATTTATTTATTCTAACCTACATATTAAAAGTTCAGTCTATTACTTTTTATATATACAGTGAGGGAAAAAATTATTTGATCCCCTGCTGATTTTGTACGTTTGCCCACTGACAAAGAAATGATCAGTCTATAATTTTAATGGTAGGTGTATTTTAACAGTGAGAGACAGAATAACAACAAAAAAATCAAGAAAAACGCATTTCAAAAAAGTTATAAATTGATTTGCATGTTAATGAGGGAAATACTTCGACTTAGTACTTGGTGGCAAAACCCTTGTTGGCAATCACAGAGGTCAGACGTTTCTTGTAGTTGGCCACCAGGTTTGCACACATCTCAGGAGGGATTTTGTCCCACTCCTCTTTGCAGATCCTTTCCAAGTCATTAAGGTTTCGAGGCTAACGTTTGGCAACTCGAACCTTCAGCTCCCTCCACAGATTTTCTATGGGATTAAGGTCTGGAGACTGGCTAGGCCACTCCAGGACCTTAATGTGCTTCTTCTTGAGCCACTCCTTTGTTGCCTTGGCTGTGTGTTTTGGGTCATTGTCATGCTGGAATACCCATCCACGACCCATTTTCAATGCCCTGGCTGAGGGAAGGAGGTTCTCACTCTGTCCCCTTAGCAGAAAAACACCCCCAAAGCATAATGTTTCCACCTCCATGTTTGACGGTGGGGATGGTGTTCTTGAGGTCATTCCTCCTCCTCCAAACACGGCGAGTTGAGTTGATGCCAAAGAGCTCGATTTTGGTCTCATCTGACCACAACACTTTCACCCAGTTCTCCTCTGAATCATTCAGATGTTCATTGGCAAACTTCAGACGGGCCTGTACATGTGCTTTCTTGAGCAAAGGGACCTTGCGGGCGCTGCAGGATTTCAGTCCTTCACGGCGTAGTGTGTTACCAATTGTTTTCTTGGTGACTATGGTCCCAGCTGCCTTGAGATCATTAACAAGATCCTCCCGTGTAGTTCTGGGCTGATTCCTCACCGTTCTCATGATCATTGAAACTCCACGAGGTGAGAACTTGCATGGAGCCCCAGACCGAGGGAGACTGACAGTTATTTTGTGTTTCTTCCATTTGCCAATAATCACACCAACTATTGTCACCTTCTCACCAAGCTGCTTGGCAATGGTCTTGTAGCCCATTCCAGCCTTGTGTATGTCTAAAATCTTGTCCCTGACATCCTTGGACAGCTCTTTGGTCTTGGCCATGGTGGAGAGTTTGGAATCTGATTGATTGATTGATTGCTTCTGTGGACAGGTGTCTTTTATACAGGTAACGAGCTGAGATTAGGAGCACTCCCTTTAAGAGAGTGCTCCTAATCTCAGCTTGTTACCTGTATAAAAGACACCCGGGAGCCAGAAATCTCACTGATTGATAGGGGATCAAATACTTATTTCCCTCATTAACATGCAAATCAATTTATAACTTTTTTGAAATGTGTTTTTCTGGATTTTGTTGTTGTTATTCTTTCTGTTTCTCACTGTTAAAATACACCTACCATTAAAATTATAGACTGATCATTTCTTTATCAGTGGGCAAACGTACAAAATCAGCAGGGGATCAAATACTTTTTTCCCTCACTGTATTTGTAATATATCAACCTAACTAATCATAGACCTTTAATGTGAATTAATATTGACCAACTTTTCATATTCTCAATTCTCACGTAAATTAATCTTAACAGCTTTTGTCTGCACAAAGTGGCAAGCCATGCCATTTAATAAGGTCTGCATATGAAAACATTTCAGCATACTTGATGTTACTGCATTATAATACCATGGGCTGGATTAAATCTAAACTTTGACCCATCCGCTAATAGAAAACTACACAGAACTGTGCTCAATTTTTAGTAAGATGCCACTTCTAATCATAAATATAACCACTATGGTGATTAAATCCGGCCCCATGTCACAGTAACCAAGCAATAATACCAAATTTAACATACATTTCATACTCTAATAACATGTAATTTCTATCAATTTAGGGAATCCAGTCTTTATTCAAATTTTCCTTTTGCATATACCTTTTCTATATTGTGTCTCAATAAAGAACTACAATTAGAACAAATTGCTATTAGATCTCTTCATGTAATGGAAGGAAGTACTGTCTTTAAGACCCCATGTGGATGTGTGTTTTACACTTAAAAAACTCGTTCCTTTCCTTTGGTAATGACTGAAGGACAAAGAGTCTGTTTTTATAGCACATTGGTTTATTTACATTAGAATATAGTGTTATCCTCAAAAAATACACCAGATTTTATTTTTTTAAACCATGCCTCATAACACAACTTTCATTTTTATTAGCAAAATCAACCAGTTAGTTCTGATGAATTATGTCGTTCTAATATTTTAAACCGGCTTAAACGGAACAAAACAAAACAAAACTGCTTTCGATGAGTGGATACATGTAAAAAGTCTTCATTATCATTGCTTGTTTTTGTATATAGTTCATTACTTGAGTTAGTAAAACATGCGAAGCAAAAAATATATATTATATATATATATATCAAAAATATGATGAAAAAAATGAAAATATCATGATGATTTACACAAGTCAAGTACTTTTTTAAGGTACAACAGAATACAAATGACAAACTTATTGCTATGTTGAACAAAAAAGGGGTTGGGAACACTGGTTAAAAAAGGCAACATGAAGCAAAGTTTTAAGATCCCTTTCCAAAGAGAGGTGACTAAATAGAGTATGTACATGGGACTTAGATGCGTTAGATTTAAATTATATATTTTTTGACTATCAAATACTTTTTAGTGTTCTTGACATAGATAAACTACCTTTGCACCCAATCAGTTTTCAATGTAACCAAGCTGAAAGTGTCTCATAAAAAACTGCCATAAAATAGGAATTCAGGGAACAATAAAGGGGCATTTATAATTATAATTAAAACGTCTTTGTGAAGGATGAAGCACAGTTGGCCCTATTCCTCAATAACTGGTTAAGAGGAGCAAACAGAAAGCAATGGGTCCTCTTGTCTGACAATATTGTTCATTAGACATGAGAGCAAGATCTGTTGCTTCTCAGATTGCTTTCAACTCAACAAAACATTTTGAGATTGATGAGCTCCTACTCTTGCAGCTGCTTTCAGTCCTTTTTAAGACTTCACATAAGAATGTGAACAGTGGATCAAGATATTCTATACTTTTATTTGTTAACTCATTTGTAACTGTCAAATACATCTTGTCTATACAATAGCGTAATCTGAAATGACCTGAAAAAACATACTGTAACCATGCCTCATAAATTATGTTGATAAGGCAATACTGCAACCGAGGCATCCTGATTTTTAAGTTTGATACTAAATAACACTGACCCAAACTACCATCTCCAATGGGTTCTCCTCTGAATTTGATAAACACTATCCAATTATAATTATTCATAAGTATTTTAACTTAAATGGACTTGTCCTGTAGCCCATGTCTTCCAGTGTCTGAAAACATATTTTTGTGTAGCACCTATTGTTCATTTCAATTTCAATTTACAATACAGAGTAAAAATGACATTGATGGACAATAGAAGGCAGCAGCTGTGGACTGTCCAGTGAGAGAATGCAGCTCCAGGAGTGAAGGCTTGTAGAAATTGTCTCAGTGTACAGTGTCTACAATAAGCTTATTCCTGATATCTCAGAGCATAAAGAGATTTCAAAGGTTCAATAGCCTCAGTTTTCTTCACGAGGGGGAGGTGTGATGGGAGGAGGAGGGAAATACTTGAATGTAGATCTAAAAACAAAACAAAAAGAATGACTGAATTAATGAAATGAACTGAATAAAATGTGTGTGATTAACAAAGACAAACAAAACCAAAATGAAACAAGTGAGGGTTGATAGTGGCCCTGCAGTTGTTCTACCAAGAGCATTATCTGACATGGCCACTAATTTGTTGTAAATACTGATAAACAGTTTCCAGATGGTGCTGTGACTGGGAAGGCAATAGTTAATTCAAACAAATGATAACTGAAAAAAACATGAATGGCTGGCTGAAGAATAAAAATAAGACAGGTTTCAATAAATGATGGTCAAGGTTTGCATTTCAAATGAGCTCTTGTTGACACAGCTGAACACATTATTGATGGAACTGTCCTAAATTACCACAAACTACAGATATTAAGCCATTAGGTTCCCTATAAAATCTCCAATGACACAGTTCTGCAGGACTAAGAGTGAAATATCATTATACACAAGACTTAAGACTTCAAAAAGGACGGATGTACAACATCTTTTCAGATTTTATCTCGCAGTTTAGTCAAATGTCTCATTACCTGGATCTCTAGATAATGAGGCAGTTGAGTCCTAATGATGCTGATGTTACAGTTTCCGTCAGTCCAAGGCCACTGAGCTTTAGAAATCCAGTTTAGAATCCCTCTCTCAGTACATTCCCCCTGATGCATATTGGCAAGGTATACCTATAACAAAGAGCAACAGAACAAATGCTTTTAAACACACCTGTGTTTATGCACCATTAAGCATGTACATTCACAAGTCCAGAGCCCATTTTCGATTCAAATAAAAGGTCAGTAAACGTAATTTAGCATTCCTTCCATCATTGGTCCCTCATACTTACCCTGCAGTCCCCCATCTCCCTCCCTCCCTCCATTGCAATGAATCCACAATCAACAACTGATTGTGTATTTAAATATACACATTGCTATACATACACATTTAATTCATTCCAGTGCAACGCCCATTTTTAAATGCATGATCAAGTAAATGCAAACACACAATTATAAAACGAATTCAATTAGAAGCTTGCAATAGTTGTACTTGATTGATTTTGGCTTAAACTAGACATACGTTTGAGAATAAAGCATGCAGCATTACTCAGAAAAATAAACAACATACCTCAGCCACTTCCCAGTTACACAGTTAAAGTAAAAGGTGGGTGAAACTGAAAGGAGTCAAGAGGTCACATGCATAACAGCTACCCTGATCTAGTCCCATCTGCTGATTGGACTTCTACTTGGAGGAGATAGAGGAACAGGTGTGAGGAGTGTCATGTGAAAAAAGCATTTGAAGGTAAAGCAACAAGAACACTGCTTTGAGTATGGGGAAAAGTTTTTATATAGTAGAAAAGAGAGGATTTTGTACTAGGGGACATTACTTACAAGCACCTCTTAATGTCCAGACATCTTGAAGAGACTTTGAAGGATGTCAGGGCTTGGAGGCTATTGTCTTTGAAGCTAGCAATCCTTTGAAATCTTCTTGAGTTCTGGAGATGTACTGGACAACATACTGAAAACCTTCCTTTGACCTTTGATGGCAGATGTATCCTAGTGATTCCAATGGCAATCCTGTCCAATTATGAGGGAGTAGCATTGTGTGGGCAATTTCTGCTGTGGATTCTTTCAACTGCTGTAAGTTTCATCCATTTGATTCAGAATATTCTTGCATAGGAATTTGTAGCACATTCCATTAATTTGGGTAAATGTACAACCAGTGAACATCTTGGGCAGAAGGCAGATCATTGTAAGAGTTCTTGAGCTTGGCAGCTTGACTGTGGCAGTGTTGCAGAGTTTTTGGAAAGGATCTTGAAGCTTGGCATCCTGAAGCATTTTTCCCCAAATGTTAATTACAAAATATGTATGTTCCTTTCTTATTCTGCTCTGCAGATAGCAAAGTCATTATTTGGTTTCTTTTGCCTTGCTGGGTTACAACTTTTGATTTACAAAATGACTCTGCTCGGATCCCAATACACTTATATAGAGAAACATAAAGGAATATACATACTTTTCAATCAGTTATACAATATAATGTTTATGTTTATGTTGGCCGACGAAGTATTCTTTCTGAAGGAACATAAAGCATTATTTTCTCAAAAGAAATAAAATAGGTTTAAAAGAAACTAGGGCTGGAAAAATCCTATTTCTGATTTCTATTTATGATAATATGTTAAGGTTCAATAAGCTGCATTAAAAAAATGGAAAATAGTGTTAACCAGCGTCTAACACTGAAAATGTTAAAATGTTAAATCAGCTGTGGATTTAAAATTAAAACTTAATTTCAAGGTTAAAATGCACTTATTTAACACCTCATATGGCAGCGCAACAGAACTATAAAAATCATATTAATCTACAGATTTATTATAGAAAAATGTAAGGCAAAAGACTTAGAATATCCATTTTGAATAACGTAAGAACTTTTGTAAATTTATATCCAGCAATAGTTTAATAAGATTTATCCAGCACTGCAATTTCCCAACTCAACCACATGCAGAGCAGAATAAATGTCTTTTAATTTTATTTTTGAAGACATTTCCAATGGATTATGCAACTGCAGAGTGCAGCGGCTGTACTTTTGTGAAGATGCCTTGTTCTTCAGAGCTGCAGTTTCTATGCAAAGCAAGAAGAGCTTGTGCGAGTTTAGCCATATTCAACCCACTGTGGGGCCCAGCATCATAGCGGCGGCCATAGCTTGTAGAGCTGTAGGAGGAAGAAGCAAACGTCATGGAGAATGGGGAACCAGTAGCATCAAAACTGCCTCTTCTGGAGCCAGACCTGGATCCTGTCCTAGATCCTGACCGAGAACCAGAGGCAGACCCAGCTCCACTGACATTGTAGGGGCTGTATAGCCCTTTGGTTGACTGTGAGGAAGCCTCCAGCAGACGCAGGCCAGAACCTTCTTCAATCATACTTCTGTCCATTGCATCCTTGTAAGATATCTTCAGCTTTGTCTTGGGGCATGTTAGATATTTGGAATATGCGCTTATGTCTCTCAGCTTCTGTGCAGTACGTGCATCGATAGTACCCTTCCTAATTGCCTCATCCAGAGGGACTCTGCCAGTAACATCAGGTTCAATGAGACCTCCAGTGAGGTACTGTACTTCCAGGAATCGCTGACCAGCTTCATAGTAAAGCCAGCCCTTTTTCAATGCTTGAGCAGCAGACATCTTTGTCTTGGTTCTAGGGTCTTCAAAACCGTGGTAGGCCTTTTGAGCCAGGTTGATACGGTCGACCATGATCTTGTCCACCAATCCTTTGTTCACTGCATCAGCAACTGAGAATTTCTCCCCAGTGTTGGGATCAATGATGCCTCCAGTGCAGGACTGAGCCTCCAGCAGTCTTTGACCAGTGATATTGTCTACAAGGTTTCTGTGTATGGCTTCAGTGATAGAGACTTTCTCTAAAGTGTCTGTATCCAAGATTCCAGCAACTGGACCCGTTTCTTCACTGGGATCGCTCCATGTAGTTGCAGGGGTTCTGATTGAAGGGACAGGACTCATAGGAAATGATGAAGAGGACCCAACTGAGGAAGACCTGGAACGGAAGCCACTCATGTTCCCTGACAACATGTCAGCAAATTCTGTGATGGAGAGAGTGCCAGCACGGTACTGATCCAAGGCAGACTGATCAATAAGCCCCCGTGAAAGGGCATCATCAATGTCGTACTGCCGTCCAGACCTCCTGTCAATGATCATGGATTTAACCACACCATCAGAGGAGGAGATGGTGATTTCTTCCCACTCACACTCCTGCTCCGCAAGCTCCATGTATGTCTGGTGATCAATAAGTCCTTTGCGGTAGGCCTCATAAACAGACATCTCTTTTCCAGTTTCTGGATCCACAATGACCACTCTGCGTTTACGGACAGAAGACTTGGAGGATGTCTTTCTTTCACGCTTCTTCTCTTTCAGCAGAAGAAGAACAAGACCAGTCTCAGGGTCTGTAATACATCTCTCCATCAGCTGCAGGTAAGTCAGGTTCTCTTCAGTGTTCGGATCAAAGAAGCCTTTGGTGTCATCAGATGGGTCAGTGAGTATGATATTCATCTCTTCATCAAACAGACCACGTTTGTAGGCCATCTCCACTGGCAAGCGATGACTTTCTTCTGGATCAATAATACCACCAGTGGCAATCTGGGCTTCCAGCAGACGAATGCCATGATCTTTTAAGATTAGCCCTTTTTTCATGGCCTGGAACAGAGAGATTGTTTTGCCAGAATAGGGATCTCTGTAACCTGTTACAGCACGCTCAGCAGAAAGGAGCTTGTCTTTGAACTCAGGGCCAACAATTCCCATCATAACTGCTTCATTTACAGTTAGTTTCAGATTCTTTATTGGGTCAATAACATACCCAGTAGCAGCTTGAGCCTCCAGAAGCTCGAAAGCTGTTCCAGGCCTAATCATGTTCTTTTTCATGGCTTGGTAGACTGAAAGACGGTCCTTATTAGACTCTACAAATACCCCAGCAATACAGCTCGTGCCCTGCAGGTACTTCAGGACATCTTTACTAACTTCTTCCACTGTAATCAAACCTTCGTTGAGCTGTTCAGCTGTTGTTTGAGTGATAATATTGGAGTCCAAAAGTTCCTGCATGGTAATTTGTTTTCTTAGACCTTGGAACATGAGTCTCCTGTCTGCCAGTGACAGCAAACGAAGGCGGCTTTCTTTGTCAATTTTGCTTCTTTTGAGCAGCTGCGTATATGTCACCTTTTCCTCTGTAACTGGGTCAATATATCCTTTGATGTCCCCATTTGGATCAGAAAGCCTTTCATGTGTCTCCTTATTTATGTATCCACGTTGCATGGCGACATCTACTGGAAGGTGGAAGTAGTATTCTGGATCCATGAGTCCACCTGTGGCAATCTGAGCTTCCAGTAACTTAAGAGCATACTCTTCAGAAATCAAGTCTTTTTTCATAGCCTGGTATAGGGAAATTATTTTACCAGTGTAAGGATCTCTGTAGCCCGTGACTGCTCTCTCAGCAGACAGAAGTTTATCGTGGATCTCAGGTCCGACAAGACCCTTTCGCACAGCCTCATCAACAGTTAGCATTTCATCTTTCACTGGATCAATCATGAAACCTGTTGCTGCTTGAGCCTCCAAGAGACCCATACCGACTTCAGGCTTAATTAGTCCTCTTTTCATTGCTTGGTAGATACTGATTTTATCTTTGCCTGCATCAGCCTTCAGACCAGCCACACTGCCTGTACCAAAAAGGTAGCGTTTTACACTCTCAATTTCCATGATCTCCCGTATTGTCTTTTTCCCTTGCTTCAGCAAATTGTAGGTTTCTAGGTCAATAATCCTGGCACTATATAACTCTTCAATGGTGACTCTTCGTCGAATCACATCGCAGGAGATACGCTGTTCTTGTTGTGTGATTTGTCTGTGCTCAATGATTTCAATGATGATAATGATCATGCGCTCCTTTGTTATCTTGCCTGAGCGATATTCTTCTAAGAGTTTCAGCCTCTCCTCTTCAGGAAGGAGATCTGAATTCATTACATCCCACAGGGACACTGACTTTCCAGCAAGGCTTTCATGTGGAATGTCGACCTGAGTGTTTGCCAAGTCATTCTGGGTTTGTTCTTCTGTATATAAGTAGGTCTTTTCCACCACAGTAGGTGCCTCGGTCTTTGAAAGGGGAATTAAGCACAAGCCTGTGTCTGGATCTCTCATGCATCTCTCTTTCAGCTGTTTGTAAGTGACATTTTCATTAGTGTTGGGGTCAATGAAACCTTTGTTATCATCTGATGGATTAGAAAGAATCTTTGTAATTTCCTGGTTCAAATAGCCTCGTTTGTAGGCTACTTCAACAGGCACACGGTGACTATAGACTGGATCAATGATACCACCAGTTGCCACTTGAGCATCTAAAAGTGGAATGGCATGTTCAGTCAGTATCAGGTCCTTCTGCATGGCTTGGAAGAGAGAGATCTTGTTTCCAGTGTATGGGTCTTTATAACCAGTTACTGCTTTTTCAGCAGAAAGAAGTTTCTCATGAAGCTCAGGACCAACAATGCTTGCCTTCACAGCATCATCCACAGTAAGCTTCTGGTTCTTGATTGGATCAATAATGAAACCAGTAGCTGCTTGTGCTTCCAGCAAAGCAAGGGCTGTGTTTGGCCTTAAAATGTTTTTCTTCATAGCCTGATAAATGTTCATCGTTTCTTTTGTAGGCTTCACATAGATGCCTGAAATGCTGTCAGTCCCCTGTAGATAGTTCTTCACTGAGTCAATTTCACTGACTTGTTTTGGTGTCTTTTTGCCTTGCTGCAGTTGATCATAAGTGGCTTTGTCAATGATCTGAGAATCAAGCAATGAGCTGGCAGGAACAGGACCTCTGAGGCCATTGAAACTGATCTTCTCTTCTTTTTTTGTCTCCTTTTCATCAATGATGGTGATGACAATTTTAATAATCTTTTCAATAGTAACTTTACCTGTCCTGTACTGCCTGATGAGCTCAAATCGTTGCTCCTCAGTAAGATATTCAGAGTTGATGATTTCCCAGATGGTTACTTTCTTTCCTTTAAAGGGTCCAGACTGTAATTCTACTGTAGCCTGGTTCAAAGCCTCTTTAGTCTGAACCTCAGTATAGGCTTGCTCCTCCTTTGCTTTAATTGCTTCCTCAGAAAGGGGCAACAGCTGAAGGCCAGTCTCTTTGTCAGTGAGGCATCTTTTCTGGAGCTGCAGGTAAGTGACATTCTCCTGAGTATTTGGGTCAAAGAAACCTTTGGTGTCATCAGTTGGGTTGCTGAGGATCTTATTAATTTCATCATCAAAATAGCCACGCTTGCAGGCCACATCAATTGGAATGCGATGACTCTTTACTGGGTCAATGATACCTCCAGTCGCCAGTTGAGCTTCCAGCAGACGGATTGCCTGTTCTTTATTAATGAGGTCCTTCTTCATTGCCTGGAATAAGGAGATAGTGTTTCCAGTGTAGGGATCCTTGTATCCTGTCACAGCTCTCTCAGCAGACAGCAGCTTTTCATGCAACTCAGGGCCAACCAGTCCTGCTTTCACAGCCTCATCAACTGTTAGCTTCTGGTTTTGGACTGGGTCAATAACATATCCAGTAGCAGCTTGGACCTCCAACATATTTAAAGCAGGGACTGATCTGAGGAAGCCTTTCTTCATGGCTTGATAGAAAGGTAGTTTCTCCTTGGTTGACTCGATTACTACTCCAGCAATGCTGTTTGTACCTTTCAGAGATTTCTTAACAGGCTCAAGCTCAGACACTTCCTTAACAGATTTCTTGCCCTTCGCAAGTTTATTGTACAGGTCTTTGTCAATTATTTTCGATTCAAGCAGTTCAGTAGCTGGGACAGAAGCCCTCAGGCCATCAAATGCAATTTCTTTCTTTTTCTCACTCTCTTCTACCACAGTAATAATGATCTTAATGATTTTTTCCACAGTGATCTTTCCTGTCTTGTATTGCCGAATAAGGTCCCTTCTTTGTTCCTCATTGAAGTACTCAGAGTTAATGATTTCCCATATGGTGACTGTCTTTCCCTTGAATTTTCCAAATGGAACAGAGACCGTGGCTTTGCTAAATATATCCTTGGTTTCTTCATCTGTGTAGGACCTTTCACTTTGGGCAGCCTCATCTGTAATTGGTAGGAGATAAATGCCTGTTTCAGGATCTGGGATGCACCTCTCTAATAATTGCAAGTATGTAAGGTTCTCCTGAGTATTTGGATCAAAGAATCCTTTTGTGTCATCAGTAGGATCGGATAACATCTTATTCATTTCTGCATCAAACTGGCCTTGCTTGTAGGCTGTCTCAATAGGCACACGATGACTATTAATTGGATCAATGATTCCACCAGTAGCTATCTGTGCCTCTAGCAGCCTAATTGCATGTTCTTTTATAATCAGATCTTTTTTCATGGCTTCGAAGAGGGAGATCTTGTTGCCTGTATAAGGATCTTTATAACCTGTGACAGCCCTTTCAGCAGAAAGCATTTTGTTATGTAGTTCAGGTGCAATGAGACCCTCCTTTACTGCGTCATTAACTGAAAGTTTTTTATTTTTTACTGGGTCAATGATGTATCCAGAGGCTGCCTGAGCTTCAAGCAGGGTCACACCAGTGCTAGCAGAAATTTTATGATCCTTCATAGCTTGATAGATGCTAATTTTTTTGTTGGGCTTTAGCAAGATCCCACCAACACTGCTCTTCCCTTTGAGATACATTTTAAGGTTCTCATTCTGACTGAGCTCTTGAACAGTTGTATTGCCTTTCTTAAGCTTATCAAAATGGTCTTTGCTTAACAGGCCAACTTCAACAAGCCTTCTTGCAGGGACCTTTTCCCGAATACCATCAAAAGCTAATCCTGCTTCTCCATTCTCCTTGCAGCCATCAACTTCCGTGACTGGGCTTCCACCATTGACACTGGAGGTTTCCACCATGGTAATTGCAATTAACTCATCTTCGGGAATGTCATCAGTCTGTATCATGATTTCTCTCGTCACAGCTGGTACTGGTTTTTGCACGACTTGGAGTTGCTGCAACTTCTCACGTAGCTTCCTGTTCTCCTCTGCCAGCAGCTTCTCTTGCTCGAGCCTTTTCATCTCAAGTTCCTGCAACTCCTTCTGTTTGCTGCGAACCTCTTCCTCTGCTTCCTTTTGCTTCTTCAGAGCAGCATCCATGGTAACTTGCAGTTTCTTCTTGTCTTCTTCCATCTGTTTCTTTTGACGTTCCTGTTCATCTGTCAGGGCCTTGGCCTTTTTAACTTCATCCTCAAATTGTTTCTCCAGCTTCTTTTTCTCCTCTTCGATAAATTTCTCCTTTTTCAGGAGCATTTCCTTTTCAGTAATGAAAGTCTGCTGCAGGATTGTCTTCTCTTGCTTAATTTGTTCCTGTTGGGCATTGGCCATCTAGGGGGGGAAGAGGAGAATTTTAGCCTTGACATTAACATGAGCATATAATAACCTATTATGAAATACTAAAAATACTAACTGCAGACTAACGCATTGGCAAACATTTTAGGAAGAATCAGTGCACAGTGAAATTCAAAAATATAGAACTGATACGCAATTATAGGTTAATAATTTATATTAAACAATTAATTAGAAAATATTATTGGTTCAGATGATGGATGCTTATAGTTTAGTATGTGGCTGTGATTTGTCTGAATATTCAGTTTTACATTTCCAACATTTTGTACTTGTTTAACATGCTCATTTCATAATTTCGAATTATTATATTTTGCATGAATGTGATTGTCAGTAGGTAGCAATATAATTTAATTAATTAGGTGGATATGAAGTACTGAACTCTTGGAAGTATTGGAAGTATACTGAAGTATTTCTTTTAGTAATGATTTTATACATTCAATCATGCTGCACTGGAAGAAAAGTACCTCTTTGGACTTATTCTGTAAATCTGCAGCTTCCTTTTTGAGTTTCTCTTTTTCTCTCTCAAGGTCTGCAATTGCTTTATGGAGGTCTTCAGCCTCCTTGCTGCTCTGTACTCTCTGGATTTCAAGCTTCTCAACAACAGTCAGTTTCTCTTTTGTGGCAAGCTCAGTCTCATGGAGACGGGCACTGATTTCATCAGCCTGTTTCTTAAACTTCTTAGCTTCTTCCACTGCCTTGGACTGGGCATCACTAAGCTGTGAAACTCTAAGCTTCAATTTCTCTGCCTCAGCTGTGATTTCCAGTTGTCTCTTGCGCTCAGCCTCAAGGGTCTTCTGGAAGCCTTCAGTCTCCTCCTCGAGCCGCTGCTGCATCAGTTGTTTGTCCTCTAGCAGCTTCTGAGCCTGCTCCTGGGCTAAGTCCTTCTGTCTCTGGAGCATTTCTGCCTCTGCTTTCAGTTTAGAGGCTTCCTGGATAGCTTGCATTTTTTCCTTCAGCATTTTCTCTGCAAGTGCTCTTTGCTCTGCCAGATCAGATTCAGCAATCTGCCTCAAACGAGCAGCCTCTTGGGCCTCCACACTGAGCCTAGCAGCTTCTTCAGCAAGTTTTTTCATATTTTCTGCTTCTTCTTCAAGGAACTTTTGTGTGCTGTCCTTGTCCCTTTTGATCAGCCTCTGGTTCTCTTCCTCTATTCTAATTTTCAGCTTCATCAGCTCCTCCATTTGAATTCGGACTTTGAACAACTCATCCTCTACTTGGGCCTTCTGTTTGACAGCATCTCTAACTTCATCCTTCAGGCGATGCAGCTCCTCATCTAAAAGAGTCTTGTGTTTATCAGTCTCATCCAACTGCAACTTCACCTTGGTCAGTTCTTTCTCCACCTGGGATTTCTGCTGTAGAGTCTTCTCTGCATGTTTTTTGTGTTTTTCCATCTCCGCATCTGCTAGCTCCTTCTGCTTAAGAGCTGAAGCCTCAGCTTGGGTACGTTTGGCAGCTTCAAATTCAGCCTCTTTTCTGAGTCTTTCTGCATCTTCCTGAGCTTTGGCTTGTTTGGCAGCTTCAACTTCCGCTGCCTGTTTCTGCCGCTCGGCTTCTTCTGCTTGTTGACGGAAGCGAGCTGCTTCGTGCTCAGCTTTCTGCTTGGCAAGTTCTGCTTCTTCTGCCAATTTTTTGGCCTTATTAAACTCATCCTTCAGTTTGTTCTGAACAAGTTCATCCTCTTTCTGTTGAACAAGAACATCCTGCGCTTTCTGTTCTGCAAAAACACATTTCTGTGCAGCTTCTTTAGCAATAATAACTTGCTCCTCTGCATCTTTCTCAGCGAGTTCTTTTTGCTTTCTTGCCTCTTCAGCTTTCTTTTTAAGACGTTCAACTTCATCCTGTGCAGCCTTGCGTTGTCGTGCAGCTTCTTCCTCAGCTGCTGTAATCTTCTTCACTTTTTCTTCAGCCTCTTTTCTTCTTTTCTCCTCCTCAAGAGCAAGCTGACGTAGTTTTTCTGCTTCCTGCTCAGCCTGAACCTTACTACGCTGGGTCTCTTCTGCAATGTTTTTCAGTTTGTTCAGCTCCAACTCCAGATCCAGTTTGCCTGAGGAGGCTTTCTCAAAGTTGAGCTTAAGGATGCGTATCTCTTCCTCCACTATCCTCCTCTGTTTCAGAGTCTCCTCCACAATTAATTTCTGCCTTTCCAATTCAGTATCTGAAGACTTCTTAAGCAGGTTCATCTTCTCTTCAATCTGTTCCTTGTGCTGAGTTGCTTGTTCTTCTAGGGACTTTCTTTGATAAGCCTCATCTTCAGCTTGTCTTCTCAGTCTCTCATTTTCTGCCTCTTTCTCTTTCAGAGCGATCTCTGCTTCGGTTTTGAGACGAGTAGCTTCATTGATTGTAGCCAGCTTTTCCTTGAGGATTCTTTCGGCTTCTGCTCTCTGCCGAGTTGCTTCATCTTCAGCAAGCTGCCTTTGCTTCTTTGCTTCCTGAACTATAGACCGCAGCTTTGCTGCCTCTTCTGCAAGTTCCCTCATTTTAGATGCTTCTGCTTCCAAGAGTTGTTTGCTCTTTTCGGTGTTTGACATTGTTTCCTTTTCAGCTTTGGCTTTCAATGTAAGAAGAACGTCCATTTCAGCTCTCACTTTGGTTAGTTCATCCTCAAGCTGCTTTCTTTGTTGTACTGCTTCATTGACCTCATTCTTAAGGCGGTGGAGCTCTTCATCCAATAAAGACCTCTGTTGTTCAGCATGTTCAAATTCAGCTCTGAGTCGGATGAGCTCCTGCTCAGCAGAGAGCTTCTGTTGGGCTGTCCCTTCAGCCATTTTCCTTTGTTTTTCAAGCTCTTGCTCAGCCATTTCTTTCTGCTTCAGAGCAGCTTCTTCAGCCTTGGCTCTCTTCTTGGCTTCACGCTCAGCCTCTTCTTTCTGCTTTTCTGCTTCTTCTTGGGCAAGGCTTTTCTTGTGGGCCACCTCCTCAGCCTGAAGTCTCAAACGAAGGGCTTCATTAGCTTTCTGCCTCCACTTCTCTAGTTCCTTTTCAGCATCTTCTCTGGCCCTGTCAGCATCTTCCTGTTGTTTCTTGAGATGCTGTGCTTCCTCCTGCAAGTGGATGACAGTGACATGTTCCTGCTTGAGTGATTCCTCCAGCTTTGTTGTCTTTTCAGCATATGACATGCGCTTGGTCTGAAGTTCTGCCGCAGCACTTTTCTGGGCAGCATCTTGGGCCAACATGATCTGCCTCTCCTTCTCCAGCTCTGCTTGTTTCATCCTTCTTTCAGCCTCTTCCGCCTGCATCTTGGTTTTCTCCAAGTCCTCCAAAGCCTTTTGCTTTTGCTTGGCGGCTTCCTTCTCCGCTTCAGTTTTCTTCTTCAGTTCATCTTCAGCTTTGCGCTTCTTCTGTGATTCTTCGTTCACCTGTTTGCGGAGCTTTTCGGCTTCTTCCTGAGCAGCTTTCCTCAGCCTTTCTGCCTCTGCTGCCCTCTCTCTTAATTGCTGGAGTTCGGTTTCAGCTGTGGCTTTCTGCTTCATGGTAGCTTCTAACTGGATCCTAATGATGTGGATTTCCTCCTCAATTTTAGTGCGACTCAAAAGGGCCTCTTCAACTTGCTGGCTTTTGGAGTTAATCTGCTGCTGTGAGAGGTTCTTCAGTTCACTGAGCTCCTGCTGGATGTTGAGTTTCTGTTTCTCTGCGTCGACGGCAACCACCTCCCTTTTGCTGACTTCTTCTTGCATTCTGAGCTTCAGTTCTTTGGCTTCCCTCTCTGCCTTGGCTATGGCTTGGGCATGAGCCTCAGCTAGCTGCTTCTGCTTATCTAACTCAGCCTGCATCTCCGCCATCTTTTTCCTTTCTTCCTCCTTAAGTTTCTCGGTAGCTTTCTGTATTAGAAAAAAAAAGTAAGCATGGTAGTTTACATATTAGGTCTATGAGCAAATTAAAAATATAGGATACACATGAATGTTATTAGGGCAGTTTTCAAATAAAGCTACAACATGGATAATATGCAAATACACAGCTTTCTCATTGTTTTATATTACTGAAAATGTCATGTAACATTTACTTAATGTATGAAAGATGAGACGCTACTTCACAACAAAACTTAGTACAGTTTGGATCTAGAATGGAATCATGCCATTGAAGCTGCTTGTTTTGTGTGTCTTAAAGCCCACTGAAGACAGATGCAGCACAGGATATAGGGATGGATGTGTTGGTTTTAGAAAACTGGTTTAGATCTACTGTGTTGTCTTATCACTCTAAGCTATATATCAATTATGTACAGATAGACACAGTTCCCAATCACTGAAGCAACATTATAAGTTACCTTTAGCATATAGGTGGACAATAATTATTATGATATAATCACATTAAACCAGAACGTCTTTATCATAAATCCTATATTTTGGTAAAGTATAATGCAAAATGAAAGACATGGCAAACATGTAACTTGGTCAAGCTTGTTTTTGTAATTTCATACAAAGATGATGCTTCCATAAAGTGTTTGAGGCTTAAGGGGAGAATGATGGTGAAAATTTAGTTTTAAATTTATGTATTTAAACATAGTATATAATTGTAATTTTTTTAACAGTGGTAAACCACTATACTCAGAATAGTAACCTAGCCAATCCCTAATCCTTTGCCTTAGTACACAAAAAAACTAGTAATGCAGAAAAGAAACAGCACAAGATGGATGAAGGAATGGCTAAATGACCACATGAAAGTGGAAGCAATGAAACATCATTTGTTAGAAACTATACAGGTTAGAGATTTTCTTTCCCTATACAAGAGATTTCAAACCTTATCTGCTGATATATGAACACTATTAACTGTACATATGTATATCTAGTTGTGCGCAAATATGTAAAAAGATGTGTCATTCATTAAGCTTTGCACACATATATATTATTAATGGATAACAGGAAACAGCTATGTGGTGGGAGAAAACATATTAAACTAAATTTAGTTAGAGTACATGTATTATTGGAATATAATAAGATCAATCTGATGAGTCACCTTCTGCTACGAAAGGATAGTATAATGGACTACAATACTGTAGTATCTGTGATCATTTTATGACTCTCATGACTATTTTGTTAAGGAAACCAATAATAATTGTATAAGAGGTGTTGCACATTTGAGTTTTTCATCTACTAATTTGCATGAATGGCATATCAGTCATTACATAAATTAATGATCGAAATCCAAAAATTACTTAAACTTTGACTGCACAGCAAAATTAAAACATATTATATACATATATACACACACATATGTATATATGTATGTATATATATATATATATATATATATATATATTAGTGAATATACAAAAACTCAATTTAAAATTGGTCTATTATGTTATTTATGTAATTATTATTATTAATTTAGTTAACTGTTTCTAAATTATACAATTGTTTAAGGCTTATTAACATTATCACCTGCATGTGGACAAAGTTAGGGAGTCAAACAGGCTGCATTAACTCTAATCACCTTGAATAAGGCACTCTTTGTAAAATTATAGATTTTTTTTATACTGGTGTGTTCAAATTAAATATATATTATTATGGTATACTTTTGGATTAGGTAGATTTTGGATGAATGATGACAATAAGGAATATATTCTAAGCTTGCAGTCAGGTGAGTGGGAATGCAAGGATAGGCATGGACACAGTGGGTTTGAATACTTGGTGCTTTGTAGATAATTTACCTCTTTAGCGCCCAAACAAGACTAACATTCATCATGACAAAGCACTGGCAAGCAGTTTAGAGAAGCAAAAAAAAAAAAAAAAAAAAAAGTTAGGGTTAGAAAAAAACAGGGTAAAAAATAAAGTGTTAATCTTGAAAAAGAAAATGAAAAGAAGTGCAAGTCAGCCTGAAGCAAACTCGTGTTAAACACAGGCAAGAGAACTGAAGCCTTAACAAAATGAAAGCCTGCACTTGAATTTGCAATGTTACTTATTTGCTAATTAATGAGGATAGACAGTTTATATCTGCAAGCCAGAGACAGAAAAGGAAATTCAACTAAAGGCAACAACCATAAACCTAGAAAGTTACCACATATATCAAAAATGATGTTCTAGTTTGCTTTGAGCCGTATTATTTTCTAAAATACGTCCCCCCCCCCCCCTCTAATGCCTTCCCACTAGTTGTTGAGAAGCTGGGGTTTGCTTCAGGCTGAGTACAGACTGTACTAAGTGTATCTGGGAAGTTTCTCAATACAATACGGCAGGGCTTATACACTGGAATATAAAAGCGAATGGGAGACAAATAGTGTTGAGAAATGAGGCGTGCTGCAGCGCTAGTATTTGGTTTGCTTTAGCTCCTGGTGAACACCTCATAAACTGGAAGGATTAGGGTTTGGATAGAATATCATGCGATATTTGGATATTATTTGGTCTTTTATAAAGGGCTCTTTCAAACCTATCAATATCATATTAAACACCTTTCCTTACTTGTTAAGATCCATAAAATTATCGAATTTGATTCAGTCGTTTTCCAAAAGCATGCAGACTGGTGGGCAGTTCTATGCAATTTGTATATGCAAATATGTGTCTGTCATTTCAGATGCTACTGGAAATATTTTTTTCCTTAAAGTGTCATAGGCATTGATCTCGTATTAAATCATTTGGTGATCATTTGGGTATTTAATATTATACTGATGGGTTTATATGAAACATTAAAAAAGACTCCATTGATTGTTCAATATTAAATAAAAAAGGCTCTTAACACTTTCTTTCCCACAAGAGCTCTTTGGCAACACAATATGTTATTGTGCAATACTAAAGGAACTTGTAAACATCTATCTGTACCAACAGATTCTTCTAATTTGTGGTTTAAAAACAGGAATAGAAAGGGTACAAATCTTTTTACCTTGACACATTTTAAGAACATATATATTTACACATACACCACTGAAGAATGTAATTTTTCAGTTATTTTGTTAATTTGTGTTCTTGCACACTATTTAAGCTGCATTTAAAGCAGGATTATAAATTACCAATATGTAAATTACTACACAGTATGACTTGTTCCATGGTTTAGTTGGATTTAGGGAGAAGAATGCTTGCTGTTGTTTTTCCCATGGGGGATGTCACGTACCTCCTCCTCCTCCAGGCGGCGCTGTGTCTCTGTGATGAACTTGATGTACTGGCTTGTCAGGGTCATCAGCTCACTGTAACGGGTTCTCAGGGTCACATACTGGGAAGGCAAGACACAGCACAGTGTTGCATTATACACTGTCATACATACTGACTATTGTACTGTTCTGCATTACTGCTATTATATTCACACAGAATTAGTACTTCATTTACTGGACTTTGGTACTGAATCCTGAAGTGTGTCAACTGCCCCTAAACTGCAGCAGCTGAACAACTACATTACTTTGACAAACAGTGCTTTCCTGGAATACATACTTAATTGTATTTTAAGAGGTGTAATAACTCTGTTTTAATTAGTAGTCCTGAAATACTTCTACTATTCTATTTTAGTTTAGATCAACAGGTCGTGTTGTCTAATTTAGTTATTTATACAGACTGCTTTCCATCTTAAGTAACTGTAATTTGGGTTTTTTGTATTTAAAAAAAATATTTACATCTGTTGAATTAAAGGTCATACAGATTCTGGTCCACTGGACATAACTAAATGAATGCAGTTTGCTTCAAACGTTTTATTTTTATTTTATGTACCTCCTGGATGATGTTATCTGATGCTGACTCTACTTTGGCCTTCTTGATAGGAGAAGCCAGAGGCTCCACCATGGCTTTGTAAGTCACAAGCTGCAGTTCATAATCCTGAGAGGAAAGAATGTATTTTAGGTTCAGTAGTATTTAAAATCATTAAAAAAAAAACACTAAAAAATAAACCCTGGAATGGGGAATACTTTAAGTAACACAATTCAGAGCAATAGGGAAGTGATAATGCTCAATATTCATTAGCTGCTCCATTATATCTAATATGATTGTTTGTAAGTCAAAGGTCTTGAGAGCGTTTTTGTTAGATGGTCAGAGTTGCTGACTTCTTTTTTTTTAAGTCTACACTTTACAACTATTCCTGACACTGGATTGTGAAAACAAATGCCAAATCCTAGAGTTTAACAGCAGAAATATTGACTGTAGAGCATGTTAGGTATGTGGATAATAGGGTTTTGTTTGAGGTCGTGATAAGAGAAATGACCTGAACATTTTGTTAATATAGCTAAATCAAATTATTTCAACTTTGTATGTCACTGCACAAAGAATACTGAAACAAATATAGTTAGGAAGGTACCTTGATAGCATCAATATAGCCCTTGGCATATTTCTGACACTCATCCACTTTGTCTTTGTTCTGTTCAATCTCTTCTAGAAGTTTCTGAATGGGCAAAAAAGATTGAGGTCAGCATGGATTTGGTAAATACATTTTCTTTATAAAGCAATTCCATCTTAACATCTTGATTTCCTTTATATATTTATTATTATAATTACTGTATTTCCCTCAAAAAAAAAAAATCACCCCCCAACCCCCCAAAAAAAATGAAAATGAAAAAAGCATTCTGGGCCTACAACAGAGAATTCAGTTCCACTTTCACCTTCTCTTGGGTGAGCTGATCCTTGAGTGCCTTGCTATCTCCAATGGGCACAGCCTGGATCTTTTCCTGGCGCTTCTTGGCATCAGAGATCCAGTTGATGAGCCAGTCATAGCTATCGCGGTAATATCGCAGCTGGCGGCCTAGCTGTTCGAGCTCGCGTTGGCGCAGGTCCACCTGGACAAAGATGGCCTGCCAGCGTTCCAGTAGGTTGCTGATGCAGAAGCGGTAACGCTCCAGGTCAGCATCTCGCTCACTGTGCACTCGGGACATGCGCTCGCTCACTGCCTCAGCCTTGCTCAGCTCACCCTCCAGGCTGTCAAACACAGGCTGTTGACCTTCAGCCTCACTGCGGGTTTTCTATCACCAAAAAAGACACAGGGGCACAAGAGTCAGTGCAAATACCAATAATAACAGTAAAAAAAAAAAAGACTAACATGACATCTCTGTACTTCATATATGGCAAATCTTCTGTGAAAAGTGCTGTATCAAATAAAGACATGATCCAATTTTCCTACAAATTCTACCAAGAAGTCAGTACATTTTCTCTGGTTAAATCTTTTACAATTGCTTTTATAGTGATCATGCCAGCATGGATCTATAGTAAATAGGCTAATTATATATATTATTATTATTAAAGCCACTATTATTGGTTTAAGTGGTTTTAAACATTAAAAACAAAAGAGAATTTCCAGAATTTAACCATTACATTAATGTCATTGTTATACATCATATAAGTATATTCAATCATAAAGTAGAAAATAACACAAAATTGTCCATATATGCTACTTATATTTTATGTAGCATGAGTTTTACTGTGAAGTGCAGTGTGCATACATATAAGTCTGTGGAGTAAATGGACTGGCAGTTAAAAGTACTACCTTAAGCTGGGTCCTGTAGGTCTCGGCTTCCTTGGCGTCAGCAGGCACCTTGTTGACTTCCCGCAGACGGTCTTCGTACTTCTTGAGCACCTCCTCGGCCCCCTGTGTGCTGCGAATCACCAGGTCGATGGTCTTCAGTCTGAGAGGAGAACCATGAGAGACAGGGTTTAGGGCACAATGCCTGTTGGCAGCAGGAGCAAGAGATGGAAGAATGTCGCTAAAAGTGGGCCGTACTTGTCAAGGTAGACTGAGGAGAGGCTATAGACATGGTCCATCTTCTGCAAGGTGATGTCCAGTTCAGAACGCAGGACCGGGGCAGAGCTGGACTGCTGAGGTGATGCCAGGACTGCCTCCGTCTTCTCAGTCACTTTGTCCAGGTTCTTCTTGATGCCCTCCAGCTCTGTGTGAATTTTCTGTGGAGGGGGAAATAAATCAAAACTTTCATGTAAGACTTCTACTAAAAAAGGAAACTGACTTCTAGACATAGCTGTTCCTACCATTAGATATAACAACCTCCTTGCTTGAAGAATAAGTGGAACCTGCTTTTATTACTTCATATACTACTTTATGACTCGGCAGAATCTGGTAAATTAAACAAATAATTGAGCCACCAAAAATGTTAATGTACTCAAACTGTAACTCAAAAATCTCAAAAAATGTAAATCAAAGTTTTTGATTCTTCAACTAACGTAATACGTAGTACTTGAGAAGTACAAAATTCGACACATGAACATATAGGTATCAAAGTACTGACATAACACACTTTAGATGCTGATCTTTGCTGCCTGACAGATCGAGTAGGATAAAATCCTTCCAGAAGATCAAAGCTGAAGAGCAGTGTTAACAAAGCTGTGAACAGCACTCCGAGCAGAGAAAGGAAAAGCCGGAGAAGGAGGGAGAGAAGCCCCCACAGAATGCCATCTTCCGACTCCATGGATACATAGGCCCTGTAACAGAATGGCTCTGCCACACCAAAACAAACTGATCTCTCTCCCTTTCTCTCTCTCTCTCTCTGCCTTGCAACGGAAATGAGGCAGCTATGGAATGGCTGAGCCTGGCATTCTTTACCCTCTCAGTTCACTGAACACTGCTTTCAATGCACCTCCTTCCTGCACTCCCCTCACGCGCTCATTCCCTTGCTCGCCCTCAAATCTCTCGCTCTCCCTCCATCTCTGAAGGGCTTTGTTTGCCGTGCCAGTGTGGAGCCCTCAGCAGGGAGAGAACATGCAGCATGTATTGTCTTTTTTGGTTGCTTGTTTGTTTCTCTCCCTTGTTGTGTGACCTGATTTAACATACATCATCTGTCTCTTTTACCACAGTTTGGATCATTTCTTGCCTCTTCCAGTTTTGAAATTCCCAGTCACTACATGACATGGCAAAATTCACACCTATGTACCTTTTCTTTAAAAATCACATTAATTTAAGATGATGCAGCATCATTTAAATTCCTTCTTAATAAATCACATTTGGAGATGGAATAGGTATAACAATTTGTTACTCATCTATTTACTTCAGTTCAAACTTGCTTGATTGGTTTAATGTGAATGTATACTTGTAACATTTCAAAGTATAAACTTATTGTTAATGTTTTTTTTTATTATTATTGTTATTTTACTGTTAGCTAAGTTTTTGTTTTCTTTACTTTCTTTTTCTCAGAAGTGCTTTGAATTTATTCAGATTTTGGCACATATAATGAATATCACCTACTACTTAAACACAACAGTATACATGCAATTTTAAGACACTAAGTAATATGAACCATTATAAACACTTATGTTAAACTTAAAAAGACAGTTGAATCACACGATGGAGCTACGTCTCCTTAAAAGTCACACATTAGTTCTATCCAGGGGCAGAGCCTCAGATTATAATTTAGATAAAACCATATTTCACTACAATTTAAGGGCTCTGATTAAACCATATGGCAATACTGTCTGCTTAATTTAATTGACTTTATATTCACCTCCAGTTTGCACTGAAACTTAGTGGATCTAAAACCACAAGACGCAAAAAAATTAATGGTGGTATATGACTAGTTTCATGCTATCAAGTATAAAATAAGACAGCCTAAATAATATCAGAAATCAGGCAATCATTTGAATAATTGAAAAATCTGCTCAGGGACCCCAGTGGTACAAACTTGAGACAAAAAGAAGTATAAGCTTTTCCATCAGGTGAAAATAGTATCATAGTGTACCTTCTGCTCGTTGATTCTCTGGGAACAGTCTTTCAGGGGGTCCTTGTCCAAGGGCAGACGGATCTTGTGGATGGTACGAGACTCGCAACCCTCCAGCTGCAGGCGGATGTCTTTTATCTGGGAGATGAAGCTCTTGCAAACCGACTCGTCTTGTTCTCCTAGATACCATGAAACATGGTTACCCTTAAACTCAGGACCTTTCTTTCAACAGTGAAAACTTTTCTCCAGCTCTGTTTCTGGAGAGCACCAATGTATTTTATCTGACCAATTCCTAAAAGAATGCATGCATGTTAGTTATTATTTACATAAAGTCACTTGGTTAGATTAAGGGAACTCTGGTCTTGAAGAGTATGCTGGTGTTCGTCCCACAAAACCTCTACTTTAATGAGTTTACAAAATAAAATAAAAAAGATTCAAGCAGTTCATTAAAACCTCTAAAACCTCCAAAACATTCTTGATGTACATCAGCTATGTGCTGCACATAATTAGTCAAAGTGCAACCAGATCACAACATGCATGTGGACAGTTTATACCAACATCTACAGGATTTATTGATTATAACACAGCAACCAATGTGAAGGCATGATAGTGGATTTATGACTTGAAAGAAAGAGCATAGATGGTATATTTATATACAGTTCCATAGCTTTAGAAAATATAGGCAATCAGCAACTACATGAGTGCTCTAAAAGCAAGACAGTGGTCATCAGCACGGCACTCACCCTTCAATCTGTTCACTGAGCCTGGAAGGCGAAGTTCACAGTTACATAGTGCTAGGCTCCCACAACCTGCACTAATGTCCTATCTTCCTCACAACAAATCTAAACTGCCTGAGGGCAGCACTTCCAAATACTGGACATACATATAGTGATTTCCTTCTATATATATATATATATTAATGAAATCAGAAAAAAAAACAGTAGTTCAAAGTACTAAAAGTACTTAAAAACTGTTGCATACAGCTTGAGAGATGGGGGGATGCTTTCTTGTTGCCCTTTACACTGCAGTCACCTATTGTGTGTGTGTGTGTGTGTGTGTATATATATATATACACAGACACACAAATATTATATATATATATATATATATATATATATATATACAGTGAGGGAAAAAAGTATTTGATCCCCTGCTGATTTTGTACGTTTGCCCACTGACAAAGACATGATCAGTCTATAATTTTAATGGTAGGTGCATTTTAACATTGAGAGACAGAATAACAGCAAAGAAATCCAGAAAAACGCATTTCAAAAAAGTTATAAATTGATTTGCATGTTAATGAGGGAAATAAGTATTTGATCCCCTATCAATCAGCAAGATTTCTGGCTCCCAGGTGTCTTTTATACAGGTAACAAACTGAGATTAGGAGCACTCTCTTAAAGGGACACCTGTCCACAGAAGCAATCAATCAATCAGATTCC
Source organism: Amia ocellicauda (assembly GCF_036373705.1). Lineage (NCBI taxonomy): Eukaryota > Metazoa > Chordata > Actinopteri > Amiiformes > Amiidae > Amia > Amia ocellicauda. Next base: position 35,770,356 of record NC_089859.1, on the reverse strand, counting down.
AAACTCTCCACCATAGCCAAGACCAAAGAGCTGTCCAAGGATGTCAGGGACAAGATTGTAGACTTACACAAGGCTGGAATGGGCTACAAGACCATCGCCAAGCAGCTTGGTGAGAAGGTGACAACAGTTGGTGCGATTATTCGCAAATGGAAGAAACAAAAAATAACTGTCAGTCTCCCTCGGTCTGGGGCTCCATGCAAGATCTCACCTCATGGAGTTTCAATGATCATGAGAACGGTGAGGAATCAGCCCAGAACTACACGGGAGGATCTTGTTAATGATCTCAAGGCAGCTGGGACCATAGTCACCAAGAAAACAATTGGTAACACACTATGCCGTGAAGGACTGAAATCCTGCAGCGCCCGCAAGGCCCCCCTGTTCAAGAAAGCACATGTACAGGCCCATCTGAAGTTTGCCAACATCTGAATGATTCAGAGGAGAACTAGGTGAAAGTGTTGTGGTCAGATGAGACCAAAATCGAGCTCTTTGGCATCAACTCAACTCGCCGTGTTTGGAGGAGGAGGAATGACCCCAAGAACACCATCCCCACCGTCAAACATGGAGGTGGAAACATTATGCTTTGGGGGTGTTTTTCTGCTACGGGGACAGGACAACTGCACCGCATCAAAGGGACGATGGACGGGGCCATGTACCGTCAAATCTTGGGTGAGAACCTCCTTCCCTCAGCCAGGGCATTGAAAATGGGTCGTGGATGGTATTCCAGCATGACAATAACCCAAAACACACAGCCAAGGCAACAAAGGAGTGGCTCAAGAAGAAGCACATTAAGGTCCTGGAGTGGCCTAGCCAGTCTCCAGACCTTAATCCCATAGAAAATCTGTGGAGGGAGCTAAAGGTTCGAGTTGCCAAACATCAGCCTCGAAACCTTAATGACTTGGAGAGGATCTGCAAAGAGGAGTGGGACAAAATATCTCCTGAGATGTGTGCAAACCTGTTGGCCAGCTACAAGAAACGTCTGACCTCTGTGATTGCCAACAAGGGTTTTGCCACCAAGTACGAAGTCGAAGGGGTCAAATACTTATTTCCCTCATTAACATGTAAATCAATTCATAACTTTTTTGAAATGCATTTTTCTGGATTTTGTTGTTATTCTGTCTCTCACTATTAAAATACACCTACCATTAAAATTATAGACTGATCATTTCTTTGTCAGTGGGCAAACATACAAAATCAGCAGGGGATCAAATACTTTTTTCCCCCACTGTATATATATACACTCACCTAAAGGATTATTAGGAACACCATACTAATACTGTGTTTGACCCCCTTTCGCCTTCAGAACTGCCTTAATTCTACGTGGCATTGATTCAACAAGGTGCTGAAAGCATTCTTTAGAAATGTTGGCCCATATTGATAGGATAGCATCTTGCAGTTGATGGAGATTTGTGGGATACACATCCAGGGCACGAAGCTCCTGTTCCACCACATCCCAAAGATGCTCTATTGGGTTGAGATCTGGTGACTGTGGGGGCCAGTTTAGTACAGTGAACTCATTGTCATGTTCAAGAAACCAATTTGAAATGATTCGACCTTCGTGACATGGTGCATTATCCTGCTGGAAGTAGCCATCAGAGGATGGGTACATGGTGGTCATAAAGGGATGGACATGGTCAGAAACAATGCTCAGGTAGGCCGTGGCATTTAAACGATGCCCAATTGGCACTAAGGGGCCTAAAGTGTGCCAAGAAAACATCCCCCACACCATTACACCACCACCACCAGCCTGCACAGTGGTAACAAGGCATGATGGATCCATGTTCTCATTCTGTTTACGCCAAATTCTGACTCTACCATCTGAATGTCTCAACAGAAATCGAGACTCATCAGACCAGGCAACATTTTTCCAGTCTTTAACTGTCCAATTTTGGTGAGCTTGTGCAAATTGTAGCCTCTTTTTCCTATTTGTAGTGGAGATGAGTGGTACCCGGTGGGGTCTTCTGCTGTTGTAGCCCATCCACCTCAAGGTTGTACGTGTTGTGGCTTCACAAATGCTTTGCTGCATACCTCGGTTGTAACGAGTGGTTATTTCAGTCAAAGTTGCTCTTCTATCAGCTTGAATCAGTCGGCCCATTCTCCTCTGACCTCTAGCATCAACAAGGCATTTTCGCCCACAGGACTGCCGCATACTGGATGTTTTTCCCTTTTCACACCATTCTTTGTAAACCCTAGAAATGGTTGTGCGTGAAAATCCCAGTAACTGAGCAGATTGTGAAATGCTCAGACTGGCCCGTCTGGCACCAACAACCATGCCACGCTCAAAATTGCTTAAATCACCTTTCTTTCCCATTCAGACATTCAGTTTGGAGTTCAGGAGATTGTCTTGACCAGGACCACACCCCTAAATGCATTGTGCCATGTGATTGGTTGGTTAGATAATTGCATTAATGAGAAATTGAACAGGTGTTCCTAATAATCCTTTAGGTGAGTGTGTATATATATATATATATATATATATATATATATATATATATATATATATATATATATATATATATTGATTAGGAGGTTCAGGTTATACTGAAATAGTACTTACGGAAAACAAATCCAACCAGTGCCAAATTGATAAACTTAGATATTTTAGAATTAATAAATATTAAGTGCATGAAATTAGTTTCGGTACATGGAGCTCCCAAGTTCTCACCTTTCTCCAGTGTGCGCAGCAGGTTTTCATAGTAATGGGTGGACTTAGTGTAGTCACTCTCCACCTGCATACGGTCATCGGCACCAAACACCTGAGAGTCCTGACTGTCTCTCATGAAGTCCTGGTAATGCAGCTCCAGGTTGCGGAGAATCAGTTTGTACTCCTCAGGTTTCAGTGTCTTAAACTAGAAGAAAAAGAGAGACTCGCATCACAGATCCTGCACCTTTCAGCAGACTTAGTATAACTGTCAGCCAATTGACACCTCACAACATCAGATTCTCAAATCAAGATAAGACAAAATCTGTCTTCAAAAGGGGCAGTGGCCTAAACTATTAAAGGAAAATATATAATTGAATTAGGAAGCACATACCTGAAATGTAAGTGAAAGCCATTTTTTACTTAATAAAAGTCTGTGTTTTCAAATTCTGTTCATATAACATTAAAAAAGAAAAACGCTAAATGTATTACATTTTCAAACGTCTTGATTGAATAGTAATTCAATGAAGATTTAACTTTCACATTTTTACCCACAATACTGTACTGTACTATATTGAATTAAAGCATAACTGTGTTCTTTTCATCAGTTTAAACTTGAAGAACAATTTCATATCATAAAAGTAGATCAACAGGAATAAATACAAATAACTTCATAGGCCTTGGGGGTGTGATAGAAATAATGAACTGTGATCCTTACTTAACATGTGTCTATGTGGTTTTCAGGTTTTTCATTCATGCGCTGTATTTGACAAATGCACAAGTGTTTTGGTGGATGTGGAGTCATTTTGTGATAGGTACAAGTACATCTGGGAAAAATCAGGTTATAAATAGATTGTTTAGCTGAATAATTATTATTTGTTAAACAGGGTCACTCTATCCATTTTCTCAGATTTTACATTGTTATTTTCTTTAAGAAACCACTAGAAATTCCAAGAGGGTTGGAAAATGGAGTTGAGGACTCCAATATGGGGACAGCCTTTTACCATGACGATGTTCCAGGACTGGATCTGCTGGATATCGCGGATCAGGTACTGCCAAGACAGCAGGCTCTTCATGTCAATGTGCAGTTGGTGCCACATCGTCATTAGTTTCTGCTGACTTGAGTCCAAGCTATAAGAGACAAACAGCAAGTTAACTTCATATGCCAAATTCTCTAAAAAGCCACTTTACAGACTTTGACCAGATAAAACTAGCATGTAACTTAGTATTCATTTTGAAAAGGAGAAGCATCTTATTAAACGTTACTTTAAAAAATACACAATGTACAATGTGATGGATGTGTCCACAAATATCTATTTGGCTTCATATTTCATACATTCATTAATAAAAGAGTTATTTGTAACTTTCAATCAAAAAATTAATTAGATAATCAAACACCTGGGTTTTATTTGGACACAGACACAAAACCACTCCAATTCACAAGAACATTTTACTAACTGAGAACTTGTGCAGCTTTGCAAATGTAAATATTCTCCTGTGACACCTTTTCCCAGAATCAAGAGTGGCTTTGGCATGGATGGGACCCCTACCCGGAGATGGCATCCATGGCCTCCTTGTTTGGTGGTGGGACAATGAAGCAGACAGACGGCACCACAGCCTCATTGCCTGAAGCATTTAGGATCTTCCACTTGTAGGGCTGGGAATTGTTCAGCAGAATGCACTCATCACCCTTGTGAACTGTGATCTATAAAACAGGGGAGCAGGAAGACATGTATTACTCATTGTTTTCTTTAGCGTCACCCATTATTAGATGTTCAAAGTGTTCAAAGGCCCTCACCTCCATCTGCTTGAAGTCACACACGGCCTGGACAGGGAGCTTGCTCTTGAGCGGGATGTTGGCGTTGCGTGGCTTCAGCTGGACAATGGCCTTGGCACGCTTGTTAAGCCCCGCCACGTGAGCCTTGTATTCATTCAGCTGCTCCTTCTCTTCCTGCAGTGACAGAGAAGGGCAAAGAGAGATCAGAACCATTGCTGGTGACTTATAGAGTTATAATCACCAATGTATTTTTGGAAGATTTATACATTAACCACAGGGTGAAATGTTTTTGTTTTTATTTTATTATTATATTAGTGTCCGGGTACTTAATTTGTCTGGCATACTAAAGCAGATTGGAATGGACTAAAAATTATTGTTCAGAGGTTGGATTTCCAGGTTCAGGATTTGTATAGAACCACCGCTCTTAGGAGTGGTACTTACAACAGCATCCTGCAGCAGGTCCTCCAGCCTGGTGACTGTGATGGATCGGTCACAACTGTATTTCTTCTTCATGGACTCCTGGATCTTCTTCAGATGTTCCTCAGCATCCTTCACATCTGAGAAGAACTGAAGAACAAAGGGAAACAAGGCATCAGTATGACAGTCTATGACAATGGTTTACACCCGAGCAACAGTTGCTTTGTTGGTTATGAAATATTCACATAACATTTAAAGCAATACCAGGCTACTGATAACCATTGGTGTTCAATGAAGAAAACAATGTAATACAGTGCTTACGTGTGGCATATTGTACATATTTCAAATGCTTTTTCATATTTCATGCATTTTTGGTGAATCACCATACCTGGAAGTATGCAGTATTTTCCTTGAGGTGGGCCTCAATGCAGCAGCACAGCTGTAGAATCCAGCTCCACTGGGTCTGTAAGGCTGCCATGAAGGCCTAGAGAGTGAGAAAAAAGCCAGACATACGAGATCATTCATAGTTTCATTGTGATTTAACACACCTTCCTTGCTCTTTGCTCTCCTTCTCATTTCTACTGAAATAGTAGGATAAGGCATCGCAGGACAGGATTTAAAAACTCACATTACTTTATTGTTTAAAAAATATATTTATTGAATTCGAATCACAGAACGAAATTGATTAAGAACTCATAGGTTACATAGGTAACAATAACTGAAAATCAAACAACTGATTTAAGCAAATTTTCTAGACCACTTTTACTTGTCAATGTCAATATCAGAATACTGTATTTAGAAAAATTGTTTTTATTTATTTTAAGATATGTATTTGTTTCTCACCTCCACTGTCTTTCTACCTGGATGTCCTTCCTTCAGCAGCCTCTCTCCGGTGACCTGAGTGTCGTTCACCTTCCTCTCCCTCTGCTCCAGCTCCCTCATCAGACCCTGTGTCATACAGACAGACAACCCTTACAATATAGTTCACAGTATGTGGGGGATCAGGTTTGGCACTATAAATATGCTGCTTTGGTGACAGGTTCAAACATATTTTTAGTAACTACTACTATGGCTTTGCTTTATTAGCTTCACCTTATGGATGGTCTGTTAGGCCTCTGACAAGACTGTAAAGGTCTGCATTTAATTTGATTCTATCGAGTAAGTCCGGGTGTAAATTGCCTCACCGAGTAGTTGTCTTTCTTAGCTGTCATATTGGTGTTGCGGTCACTCCAGTCGTAGTTCACTTCCTCTTCTTCCTTGTCGTTCAGCCACATGAGCTCCTTGGTTGCTGCGGTTACGAAGGCATGAAGCTGGTCCAGGTTGCGGAGGCGAGATTTGGAAGAGGTCTTTAAAAATAAAATGACAGATTTGTTTTAAAAATTGGAAAAGTAGAGGAATAAACAAATTCAAAAAGCATCCAGTGTATATGCTTTGCAAAAAATGTTTAACAAATACTTACCAGCAGTTTGGTGTACTGCAGGTCCAGTTTCCCAAGATAGTCTCTGTAAGCCCCTCTGCTCATAGGCGACAGCTGGCTCTGTATAAAATACAATAAATCCAAGCAAAGGTTACAAAGGTTGCATCAATGTTTTTCGAATCCATGTGTTATTCATTCCACCTCGGTGCTTGATTAATGAACAGAACTAATTATTCACTGAACTGAAGCTACTGAAACCTTGTTCATAGGCTTAACACAGGTGATGATTTCAGGAGAGACAGATGTGGTCTGTGCTATTGTTGGTTACCTCGTCAGCGCGTGCCCGCTCAATCTTAGCGCGGAAGTCTTCAATGGACTGGTGCAGGCCGCGGTGGCTACCCAGCTGGGACTCCACGGAGGGAAGGTCAGAGCCCCACTCTGCCCCATCAATGCGTCGCTGATTCTCCTCCACCCATGTCAACAGGTCCTGGATGTAGCGTAGGGTGACATCGTCCAGTTCTGGCCGCCCCCGGACTGTCTGCATCTGTTGGGAGGTGATGGCGGTCTGAGTCTGGGTGACTCCTGACTTCAGACGTAGGTTGTATTCTGTGCGCAGAGCTACCAGGCGCTCGTGAAGGTGGTAAACTCTGGGTAAAAACAGGACAATGGGAATTTAAAAGATGCAAACTAAAAAAAGACTCTCTGCAGTTGCGTTCATTCTTCTGCCTTACATTCAGTAAAGCTGATTGGGTAAGACAAACAAAAAACCTTTTACATGATTTATATTTATGCATCAAACTTTCTAATAAATCGTGATACCCATTTTCAAAAAGTAAAATTTGTTAGAACATAACATTCACAGTACAGTCTAAGAACATATTACATTAAAAAACAAAACTTGTGTGTTAATGCTAATACCCACTTATGAGATATATGATATCTTAGATAAACAATAATGCTTTAATACAAAATCTGAATATCTCCTGCTATTCAATGGAAACATCTTTGTTAGACAGGATGCAAAACAACTGAAAAAGAAACTAACTAAACTTAAAGTAAATATTTTTGGGGAAAAACACTAACAAACTTTCAGAAAATGAAAGAATAACAAGGAATATCAAAAGAAAAACATCCCTGCTGAAAGTTTTTAGGGAGAAAAATAAGCAATGTTGAAGTGTTGTGTTTGCTGCTAACATCAACTACTCAGCATGATAATTTGTAAGAATGAGTATAAGATTAATTTATAATATGAACTACCTGTTGACAAATCCCTCCTGGCACAGATGTGATGTTTGACAAATTTGAAAGATTCCACAGATCCTAGCATCCTGATATGGTTTGGTGTTATATATGCTTTTCAAAAGCTGATTTTGCAGATGCCTTTTAGTTTACAGTTTACATATATATATATATATATATATATATATATATATATATATATATATATATATAGTTAATTAAATACAATACTGATTCATGCACTGAGTAATATAAGTACAATTTGCCCCCAAATGTTTTGAGAATGACTGTGAAAGCTTTTTTGCAAATAAAGAAAGCAACAGCATTGGCTGGGAAAGTGGAAACATAATTCCTATATATTTTATTTTAAAACTATCTTTAGTGCATTTTGCTTTTAAGACTGTCTTTAACTATTTAAGCCACTCTGTATCCTGACACAGCTTTAGACTTCAATACTATGAATTGCACTGCAGACAAGCACAATGTCACACTTTGTACACAGGGCCTCCAGAGCCCTGCCCTCCTCCAGTGAAAAAGTGCCTCACCTCCTGTACATCTGCTCTGCCTGCAGGTGACGGCCATCCTTCAGCACCTGAACATCATTGAACAGCAGGCGGATCATGCCATCAGCCTTGTCCAGGTCCTTCTCGACCTCTGCCATGTTCTGGGGTGGCTTCCCCATGTTCATGAAGCGAATATCCTAAAGAGAGAGCTCAGATCACTGGGCTGCACCTCACTGAATTCATAAAAACAGACACTAAAAAGCAATTTTTTATTGTCTCTTTCTCTCACACAATAAGAGCTGAAAACATGCTTCCTGCTGAAGCCTTTTGAGGCTTCACTATTTGACCAGTCAGCAACTGATTCTGCCACTTACCGTCTGTAGGAGGGTTTCCACCTGGTTCAGCTGCTCCTCACAAACCCCAGACTCCATCTGGATTTTACTGACGATTCTCTGTAGTCTCTCTAACCTGGGACCAGAATGAATGAATTGGGTCAGTGACGAATAATGCAGAAATGGGTTTATAAAGAATTCTTTAAAAACAAGTCTTAGATAGGCTTCTTGTGGCAAATTTAAATATTATAATCTTTTTATAAGGATCCTGGCTAGTTTTAATATCTATTGTGTTTTATTCACTTTTTTTCTGTAATATTTTATTTAATGTATTATGGAGGTCAAATAGTTAAAAAAGGTTTAAGGGTGTGACATTTCTATGTGTGAGCTACAGCAACTTTATTTGGTGGGAAATGCACTGGTAATATATAATAATATAATACACAATTCAGTTAAACTAACATGAACATGAAAGAATTATACTTTTGCTTTTGTGATCTTGTGACACAGGCTAATTCAGAATGAAGATATTTATATAACGACCTTCAAACTTCTTATTATCTTCTGAAATCCTTTTATACACGAGCTGATGGCCAAAACTGTGATCTTATTAAATGTACAATGAACATGGCATTGATTGACCCATATAACACAGTATGTTAGCATGTGGTCAAGTTTACTGTGAAACTCTGCAGATCAGTAGAATGGAGGAACACTGAGAAAACAGACTTCAGAAAACAAACATATTCTGATTTTCGTTATTCCAACAGAGATACAGATGTAAAATTTACAGTAAAAAAAAAAAAAAAACATTTACAAGTGATTTGTAAATTAATTTAAATAAACAAGTGAGTAGAAAATGTATTTAACTATTATTTGCATTTTCATCAAAATGTTTTTGATATACAAAACATATTTATATAAGAATCCTTACATTGTAATAGCTCTATTAAAAATGCATTGATAGTAAAACTTTCAGATTTACCAAAAAATCGTGCTTTAAAAAATCTTAGGCGGCATGGTAACTATTCAGTAAATTATTGCTCAGCACCAAAACCATATCAAAGTTCAGAAATGCAGTCAATGTATATACAAACTTCGGTCTGTCATAGTTATAATACAGTAAGTGAAAAACACAATTAGCTTAAAATAAAACTCACTGCTTCCGTGAAGTAAGCAAGTACTGTAAACTCAAGCTGAACGTAACAAAATCCATGATGGAGAGGATTTAATAAATTCTAATACTTTTGAAGAAAGAAAAAAAATGTTAAAATTACATCTCATCACTAGCCAGGATCATGGCAAGCACGGGGCTGTGAACCAGGCTAAGTAGTGGCCCTGAGTGAGAAATGTCTCTGACTGAGCTAGCTTCCTTTCCTCAGCCTTATGTACAAACTGCTGATTCCTTCGACAATCAATTACAAGTTCAATGAGGACCAGCAACACGACTGTCTTGTGACAGAACACCCCTCCCTTGTAAGTGCTTTATTGTGATATGGAAAAATCTGGATGCATGCTTTATTAAGCATTTTGTTTTGTATTTTCACCTCTGGGTTACCCTTAAATGTACCATCTCCAGTTCCAACTCAAGCTATTTATTATTTGGATAGTTTCAGAAATTATCTAGTTTAATTACCTCACTAATGCATTGCTCAATACACTATATTTTGTAGATAAAAATTAGAGAATAACAGGGTTCAGAAAAATTATAAAACATCACCATGTTATGCTTTCAGCTCTTTCAAGAACCTGTCTGCAATGTTTCTGCTCAATTATCACATCTTGGTTATAAACCTTATAAGTTAAAAGTCTATTGCAATAACCTTCAAGATGCCAGTTTGTGCTAGTGCAAACGATGTGTTCTTGAGGCTGTGATGCAATCCTCAAATGCTAAAGAATTGATCAGAAACCAAGTAGAATAACAGCTTCACTTCTTACTTCTTACTGCGCTGACTTACATGTTACATGTCATAATAGATTTATTTGATTATATTTTATTCATCCCTTGATCCATTGCCAAACTAAATTACCTATGGGCTTCTCTGATCTGTTTTCTCAGACATGTGCTAGGGAAACATTTAAAAAACACACACAAAAATAAACTTGCCCAAATCTAAATCAGTCAAACAAGGGTGAAAACAGTAACTTCAGACAGACTTAACTAACCAGAGATGTTTAATAAAAGTGTAAAACTAACAAACCTAATAAGATTGGGACGATCGTTTGTTACTTAAGATAATTAACCAACATGTGAATTCTAAGCAAACTGTAAGCAGAAAACAACAATACAAAATGTGTGCTACGATATGCAAGACAAGATAGAACAGTACAGCTGATGTACTGCACACCTTTAAACTACATTTTGATTTGCAGTAGCAGTTGCCAAGCCAGTGTTTTCATGCTACTTTTAACATTTCCTCCAGCATACTGCAGTGGGCACTATAAGCACAACTATTAATTTATACTGGCAAATGGCACACCATGTGAGGAAGCCTTTGTTCCCTTCAAGGCATACAATTCAATAGCATTTATTATTAATTTGTTTACCTCCTGATGCATCACTTGGTAGACAACTACTGTGTTGTTTTGATTAGCAAACCCCCCCAGGCACAGAAGTAACATGGAATTTACAGTTATTAATACAATTTACAAGGGTTTTCTTCTATATGCAGTAAAAGACAAAAATAAAAGGATTACAAGCAATATTACTGTCCATAACAGGTCCTGCCAAGCACATTAAAAGACAAATACATTCTTTAAAGAAAACAAAACTGCTAATGGCTTTGTGGAACATTTTGTTTAGGAGTTATCCTTAAAGAAAACATTTTAACCACACTAGGCTGAAACTAGTTTCCATCCAAATAAGAAAGAAAATGCATTTTTAAAGTGTCACAAACATTCCAATTTAAGTTTCAATATATGTTTTTTTAATGTTTTTTTTTTGTGTGTGGTGGAGAACAGAGCTTAGGGCACTGTAAATTTGTGCAGACTATAAAGTCAGACTTACAATATCCAAGAGATTGATAAACCACCTTTCCATAGCCAAAGCTTCTATTCTGAGATCTTACTGCATTCCTACCTTTCAAATTCAGTCCTGAGGAGTCTCTCTCTCTCCAGAATAGCCACGTGGAGGCGGCCCCATTCCTTCTCCACATCAATGGGATGGTAACCTGGGGGGACCTTCACTTGTCCTGCCTGCACAGCACTCTGCAGAGAGGAACACAACGGTATGAGTCTCCCGTCTTATGCTAAATTCGTATTTAACTCAATTCCATAGGCATTCCATGCTCAGACACAATAACACACAGAAAACAGGACCCAAGATTCTGCACCGTTTTTTTTATTTTATTTTCCAGTGCTGTTTAGTCAAATAACAAAACTGTGTATGTTTTGGTATTTGATTTGATACAGCACATTTATTACAATAGAGTTTGACCATAGTGGGAAATCGGGCACTAGGAGTGAGAGACTTTTCAGCTGTGACTGTGGAAAAAGTGAGAACTCACCTCAAAGGATTTATAAATGAGCTTAGAGCGATTCTTGTCTGCTTCCTTAGCTGGGAGTTCAGTTTCTTTAAACTTCAGGAACTGACGCCACAAAATCTGTAGAGACAAAAGGGAGTTCATCTTTCCAATGTTTTTAATAGAAAGATGATACAACAGGTAGGTTGGTAGATAAAATGTAGTATTGTTTTCATTATTAAACAAAGCTTTGAATCATATTGAAGGTATTAAAAAAGCCTGATAAAGAAAAACAGAAATTGTGCATATCACGCAATTTATTTATTTGTATTCAATTCTATTTAAACAGTGCATCACTGATGGCTGAAGGACCCAATATGTATTTTCATTTAAACTTCATAAAATGAGGAAAAGCCCAAAGCTGGGTCACTGAGAGCAAATAACACATCTTCATTTTTCTCAATGGGCCCAATGTCTCTTATAAAGCAGTATTGAAAGAAGAACTAATATATATATACAGTGAGGGAAAAAAGTATTTGATCCCCTGCTGATTTTGTATGTTTGCCAACTGACAAAGAAATGATCAGTCTATAATTTTAATGGTATTTTAATTAATTTTAATTTTTAATGGCTGTCTGAAGTTTGCCAGTGAACATCTGAATGATTCAGAAGAGTGTTGTGGTCAGATGAGACCAAAATCGAGCTCTTTGGCATCAACTCAACTCGCCGTGTTTGGAGGAGGAGGAATGACCTCAAGAACACCATCCCCACCGTCAAACATGGAGGTGGAAACATTATGCTTTGGGGGTGTTTTTCTGCTAAGGGGACAGAGTGAGAACCTCCTTCCCTCAGCCAGGGCATTGAAAATGGGTCGTGGATGGGTATTCCAGCATGACAATGACCCAAAACACACAGCCAAGGCAACAAAGGAGTGGCTCAAGAAGAAGCACATTAAGGTCCTGGAGTGGCCTAGCCAGTCTCCAGACCTTAATCCCATGGAAAATCTGTGGAGGGAGCTGAAGGTTCGAGTTGCCAAACGTCAGCCTCGAAACCTTAATGACTTGGAAAGGATCTGCAAAGAGGAGTGGGACAAAATCCCTCCTGAGATGTGTGCAAACCTGGTGGCCAACTCCAAGAAACGTCTGACCTCTGTGATTGCCAACAAGGGTTTTGCCAACAAGGGTTTTGCCACCAAGTACGAAGTCGAAGGGGTCAAATACTTATTTCCCTCATTAACATGCAAATCAATTTATAACTTTTTTGAAATGCGTTTTTCTGGATTTTTTTGTTGTTATTCTGTCTCTCAATGTTAAAATACACCTACCATTAAAATTATAGACTGATCATTTCTTTGTCAGTGGGCAAACGTATAAAATCAGCAGGGGATCAAATACTTTTTCCCCTTACTGTATGTATGTATATATATATATATATATATATATATATATATATATATATATATATATAATTGTAGGTATTTAAATTTGAAGAAGTTACATTTTATATAATCTCTCAGTCAATCTCACTTACACAAGAAACCTACAGACTGTATAATTAATACTATGAGATATATTAAGATACATAATGAGATATATACTATGAAAGTCTCATTACTACCCTGAAGCTTAAAACATTTAATCTATGCATCTACCAAACATACATAATTAGAGCTAGAATACAATTTGTTCAAAGCTAGTAAATGAATTCTCAAAGCTTAAAAGGTGAATTGCATGCATTTTAACGGAAACTGTGCACTAAATGATTAACTTTGGTGAGCACTTGTGATTAAACTAAAGAAACACACAGATTCTTTTTAAATATGGCTGCGAAACATTGGTTGCGGTTTTAAACAAGTGTGTGAACCGCTGAGCAACCTTTAATATTTAATCAACTAAATTCTTTATTTAATCCAGCTCTGCCAGGGAGTGGGTTCTGCAGAAGATTATACAAATAAATGTGTGCCCTTGAGCTGCTGCAGATTCACTTCTCCTGTCAAAGCATGTATTCCAGAGAAGCCACACCCAGACAATCTGAGCCCAGACAACGCCCTGCTATTATAAACACTTACATTTCCCCTTGAACAAAAAACACATCCCTTTCATTTGATCTGTCTTACAATGGCGGAGACTACTGCTTTTGCTTGGTGCATAAAATTACATGCGTTTTAAGTACAGTTAGCTGAATCCTTAGCTGAAACTCAGTTGTACTAAATAAAACAATACTGCTGGAGATAATCCATGTACTGAATTTGTAACATTCAGTTCATTGGTCAGTTGAGAAAAAAAAATCAGTACTTGATGTTCTATTTCATGTCTGTTTGGAATGATTAGACACTTAAAATGTATACAGTGATTATATAAATATGTAATTTAACATGCATGAAGAAAAGTATTGGGGACACAACATCCCAAATAACCTTATTGTCAGGAGGCTGCAGAGCAAAAGACAGACTCACCTCAATCTCTTCATAGCTGGTTGGGAACTTTCTCTCCTCGAAGATCATGACATAGTGCCGAATCCACTGCAGCAGCAGAGTGACCAGCTCATAGTATTCCTGCCATCTCAACTCCAGCTCCTGCACAGAAAAGCACAGACAGACCAGGACTTTTAAAAGCACTTTTCTACTTTTTTCATTTGCTAACTTGCTTACTGACATACCGACATTACACAATTAAATATCACAGTGACCCATCTTGTACACAAATCAAGGCAGAGGGAGAAACTGCAGCATTTGAAAATTCAAAGAATCTTGTTTTCAATGAAGAGGACTCGTGGCTGATTAACTTGAATGCTGACATCTTTTCATACTGAGAAAATAACCAACTTTGTCTTTCACTCCTTCACTGTAATGCATTAATTTTCTATTTGTTTAATGTATTTCAGTGCAGAATTTACCTGCATCTATGTAAAGAGTGTTAAACAGATCTAGCAATGTGAGTGATGCAGCATGACTTTAAGACATCTGGCTATCCGATATGATGAGGAAGTCATTGAACAACTAAAAGATGTTGAATGTGAAAATATGCTAAATTTAATTCAATGCGTTTTCATCAAATCAAACTACACATAATGTTTATTTATGTAGCACCTGTATCTACAGTGAGGGAAAAAAGTATTTGATCCCCTACTGATTTTGTACGTTTGCCCACTGACAAAGAAATGCTCAGTCTATAATTTTAATGGTAGGTGTATTTTAACAGTGAGAGACAGAATAACAACAAAAAAATCCAGAAAAACGCATTTCAAAAAAGTTATAAATTGATTTGCATGTTAATGAGGGAAATAAGTATTTGACCCCTTCGACTTAGTACTTGGTGGCAAAACCCTTGTTGGCAATCACAGAGGTCAGACGTTTCTTGGAGTTGGCCACCAGGTTTGCACACATCTCAGGAGGGATTTTGTCCCACTCCTCTTTGCAGATCCTTTCCAAGACATTAAGGTTTTGAGGCTGATGTTTGGCAACTCGAACCTTCAGCTCCCTCCACAGATTTTCTATGGGATTAAGGTCTGGAGACTGGCTAGGCCACTCCAGGACCTTAATGTGCTTCTTCTTGAGCCACTCCTTTGTTGCCTTGGCTGTGTGTTTTGGGTCATTGTCATGCTGGACTACACATCCACGACCCATTTTCAATGCCCTGGCTGAGGGAAGGAGGTTCTCACCCAAGATTTCATGGTACATGGCCCTGTCCATCGTCCCTTTGATGCAGTGCAGTTGTCCTGTCCCCTTAGCAGAAAAACACCCCCAAAACATAATGTTTCCACCTCCATGTTTGACGGTGGGGATGGTGTTCTTGGGGTCATTCCTCCAAACAGGGTGAGTGGAGTTGATGCCAAAGAGCTCGATTTTGGTCTCATCTGACCACAACACTTTCACCCAGTTCTCCTCTGAATCATTCAGATGTTCACTGGCAAACTTCAGACGGGCCTGTACATGTGCTTTCTTGAGCAGGGGGACCTTGCAGGCACTGTAGGATTTCAGTCCTTCATGGCGTAGTGTGTTACCAATTGTTTTCTTGGTGACTATGGTCCCAGCTGCCTTGAGATCATTAACAAGATCCTCCCGTGTAGTTCTGGGCTGATTCCTCACCGTTCTCATGATCATTGAAACTCCACGAGGTGAGATCTTGCATGGAGCCCCAGACCGAGGGAGACTGATAGTTATTTTGTGTTTCTTCCATTTGCCAATAATCGCACCAACTGTTGTCACCTTCTCACGAAGCTGCTTGCTGATGGTCTTGTAGCCCATTCCAGCCTTGTGTAGGTCTACAATCTTGTCCCTGACATCCTTGGACAGCTCTTTGGTCTTGGCCATGGTGGAGAGCTTGGAATCTGATTGATTGATTGCTTCTGTGGACAGGTGTCTTTTATACAGGTAACGAGCTGAGATTAGGAGCACTCCCTTTAAGAGAGTGCTCCTAATCTCAGCTCGTTACCTGTATAAAAGACACCTGGGTGCCAGAAATCTTGCCGATTGATAGGGGATCAAATACTTTATTTCCCTTATTAATATGCAAATCAATTTATAACTTTTTTAAAATGTGTTTTTCTGGATTTTGTTGTTGTTATTCTGTCTCTCACTGTTAAAATACACCTACCATTAAAATTATAGACTGATCATTTCTTTGTCAGTGGGCAAACGTACAAAATCAGCAGGGGATCAAATACTTTTTTCCCTCACTGTATATAATAAGTTAGGATAAGGTAGGCAAAACCTTATAACCTATGTAGAAAAATAAAGATATATATTAACCAAAAGTCTCTTTATATCAATAATATATGCTGTTGTTATTATTATTATTATTAATACTTCACCGGGAGTCAGAACAGTGAAGGCAGCACATGAGTTACATGATGTTGTGTTTTAATAAGCTTTCCATCAAGCAATGTAAGTGGCAGGGCTATGCAAAACATTGTAATTTAGTTAAACAAGATCAGGCAATCAGAAAAAAAAACATTGCTACACACACCCATCATTTCTTGTTAGTTTTAATCGATTTCACAGAAGTAGCTCGAGTTTAAAGTGGATTGGGCCAAGTTCTTTTTTTTTTTTTGATAATAAGCCTATTCAGAGGTGTAGCCAAAAATGTATTTGGCAAAAACATCATGCAAGTTCCACCATATTCTGGCTGGTTTCACCAACTGGAATTTGCATACATCCTGTGATCGTTTCAGAAGTGAACGTTCCATAATGAACAAACTTTTTATTCTTTAGTTTAGTTTAAGGGGACTGATGTGCTGAAAGTACGGTAGGCATACTCAGCAGTTAAAAAGGATTGTATTTTTCTTCATCTCAAAAAATAAGAAACCTAATATTTTAAATATTTTATTTTCCTGAATGGCATAACTGATGTTGCAATCCACGGTTAGGTTATTCATATATATGGTAGCAAATGAAAGACATTTATAATGCACTGTAATATTATTCACTCTCTGAAACATGACATTAGCAATGCATGTTACCTATGTTTGGGGCAAAACTTGTAAGTCGATTATCCAAAATTAAGGTACTCATTAAGAGTATTCTTGGCATAAAGCAAAGGGAAATACATAGAGAAACATAAGAGTTCTTAAAAACATGTGAGTACTTGCCCAAGCTCAGAAAGAAAAGTTTGTTTCTTCTACATATTTAATACCTTATAATGTGTGAGTTATACTTTTGTTTGCCTCCTGTTCTCAGTGCAGACATAACAAGCACATTTTTTGGCAGTGTCTTAGCAGCAGTTTTTATCTCAATCCCTTAAACGTACCATTTTTGGTTTTGAATGGTGGCATACATAGAGGATTGTACATGAGCAGGCATATGGAACAAAACCATTCTTGATTCAAGGTTTCCTTGGTAACAGCAGTCCTCCGGGTTTAAACACAGAGAGCTGTCTTTTTTCAGCTCTTATAAACTACAATACAATGTCTTGTAGTGTATTTAATAGAGATAGCCAAGACAAATAAATCAGCATTTCATTTGAGTTAACCTTTTTTTAATGTTCTGACTATTTTTGTTTTGTTTTGTAAAGAGAAAAACAGAAAGAACAACCTCGATTTGAGGTAGTGTTATATCAGGGACATAGCTAATGCACCCCAACATCCCTGTGATGTTTTTCTACTAATGTAACTGTACACAAAAACACACTATATAATCAGGGAACAAGTACAGACATAATGTAACTAAACACTCTGCTTTAAACAAGCAGTGTAATATCATGTCATGGATTCTCTTACTGTTGTCTTGTGCTGCATAGACAAAGTGAATAGTGAAGTACTTTAACTGCATTATTCATTGTGCTGCATATATGAAGACAAAATAAGCATATCTCTACAACTGTGTGAGGAGCTCCTCGCCCATCTACTTACATTGGCTTTGACTCCATCCTGCACATCAGGAACGCGAGGCATGGCATCATACAAAGAGGAGACGTAGGTGATGATTGACTTCTCATCAGGATGTGGGACATCGACATCTAACAAAAAACACACACTGATTAGTGCTTTCCTTGCTTCATCAAAAACGGACACAATGACTGTTTTCTGGTTTCATTCTTTTCAGGACTGCACAATCACCACATGTATTTTTGAGCTGTGGAACTTATCATGATCATAAATCAAAGGGACCAAATGATTTATTAAAATGAAATATGTTTTCAGCACCATGCTAATGATTTACCAATCTTACAAATGCTGGGATGCTGCACAAGGGAAGAGTTATTAATTGTTTTCAGAAAATTAATGTAAGTCATCTTAACGTTTCAGCTTATTCTGGGGTTTTGTGAAGGATCAGGATTGTGGTTGGCTATATGGTTACAGGCAAAGCTGTAGAAAAAAATTATAAAATGTATAAATGAAAGGTTACATCATGCTACCAACAGTCATGGGAATCCAATTATTTAATGAACTGCTTCTAATGAACACCATTATGGACAAATGAAATCTATTGTTAGCTTATTACATATTGTATATTCTTTATATTATTTATTTTATTATGTTTAATTTAAGGATTTTCTTTTTTGGGGAAAGATTGCACTTTTTTATTGTGCCTTTTAAGGTTTTGTGAAGTTTTAGGATGATTGTGCTTTCTGACACATCCCATTGTAATACTATGGGGATGAGCTCAAGGCTGGACAAAGAAACTTCCAGTGATACAAACGACTATCTACTGCCTGTGAAGTTGGGTCCTTTCATATCAATTAACAACAAAGGAGACATCAGTCACAATGACTGGGACAAATCCATTCTAACAAAAGCATATTTAAGTCACTTCTAGTCTTTCATCACCTTTCAACATTTGTCCTTTAATTTCTGACTAATCATTCCCATTGGAACAATAAATAACATTTGGAAAATGTACTTAAAATGTTTTAACCAAACCCTTGAAGGCAATGGGATATTTCTTCCAAAATGCTGAGCACTTGGATTTTTCATGGGTGGCTGTCTGAAGAATTGATATATTAGTGATCTACTCCCTTGATGATACAATCAATGTCACCAGAAATGTACACTTAGCGTTTACATTTTCTGTACTGTGCCTTTTTATGTTGGTGATTTGTAAAGCAAAGCCAATGTCACCCTGAAAAATACATCTTTGTATTACAGTTCTGCATTCCTGGTACACGACCCTGCACATGTCTTCAGAACACCTTGAACAGGCCATGAATTTATAGGGTGGCTATCGGCAGGGTGGAAATGCATAAATGAAAGCAGTTTAGACTATGACTTTCATAATTATATTCGAAACATTAATCTAAACATACTGTAGTTATTGATGTCTAAAACAAATCACCCTCCTGCATAATGACACCTTAATAAATTATATAGACCACGTTCTGGATCCTGAAGAACCAAAAGAATATGCAATACATTCCTTTCATTAACACACCAAACATTAGACAGGGCAATATGCAGGTGAAGATTAATATAAACCTCAAAAAAGAAAAGGTTTTTGACTATAGATCAACTGTGGCAGGGCAGCATACTATAGGAAATGAAAGCTTTGTTGAGACCTACATTTCTGTGAAACTTGTATTGGGAAGTGAAAATTACATTTTTCAGTAATGCCCTTTTTAGTGTAAAATGTGAAAGTTTTCGCTTTCCACCATGCTTAATAGTTGGTATTTTGTCCATGCATATATCAGCACATACATAATATACATCATGTATAACCTGAGAGGAAACACATACTTCTTAAATGTATATTTTTACATTTTCCAAAACAGGTGAAGTACCTCTAGGAAGAACATAGCAATAATGTGTATTTAGATATTTTTTATTTATTCTTAATGACAGGCCAAACACAAATTATTTTTAAAATGTTGATCTTTTTTGCTTTCATAGTGTTATGAAACGGTTCTCTTACCTTCAGGGTCAAGAAGCCTAGTGACTCCCAGATCCTTCTCAGCCACGTTAAATGCCTGTTCTAAGTTTTCTGTGTTGGTTTGTCTGTACACTTTGTTCATGTCGATCAGCATTGGTCTGTATGAAAGAGAGACATCACAATTACAATACCTGGGAGAATATCACGTGACAAATTGTGAGTACATTTACTATTTTATGGTGTTTTGCCATTAATGGCAAGTATAAAAACAACCTTTATTTATTCAGATTATCTTTTGTAAACATTAGTTGAATTACATGCTATAGTTGCCCTATTTAGGGGCGTGGCTAATTTCATGAAAACCATTATTTTTAATTACAAGATTTGACTATAATGAAGAGAAGAGAGATCAAAGCCTAGGAAAACAAAAGCTTATGTTTCTGACTAATGATATAAGACATGTTTCTATATGACTGCTAACCTGGTATTTGCATTCTATTGGGGATTATGTTACTATTGCAAGAGTAAATTATTTCTCCAAAATACCTTCATCAGCTCTCTATAATCCATAAACAATTTTCAGACCATCTGCTCAGTGCCTAGAGGTATTTACTAATGATTAACACATCCCTCAACAGCAATGAGGGGAATGTGACATTTAAGAGAAACTGGCAAAAACAGGCTGCCTTCCAAGCATCTAGAAAGCTTTCAGGCAGTAAAAAGTGTGCTTGCTGTCTGCACACACTTGCAGTGAGACTGCAGGGAATGACACAGGAGGGTAGTCTGTGTACGTGTAGGTATATGAAACCTTAAGGGCAGTCAAGAGCTTCAACTGCACAGGTGAAAAAAAAAATGTAAATCCCTTCTGACTGCAATCACAAATCCTGACGTCTACCAGACTTAGTCATCCAACAGCACTGCTAAATATGATGCTTACATAATTCGTTATAACACATTAAAAAAATAAAAGCAAATCTACTTTCTGACAACCTAGGAGCATACTATTAAGACATCTTAAATCATATTAAATCAGTATTTCACTTTCCTTCTCTTAAGAATTACTTTTTTTTCTCAAACACTGTCCCAGTTCTAATCCACCCCTTATCCAAATATGGTGCTTTTCTCAATAAAAAAATACAAATAAAAAAACACCATTATGCATAAGAATGCATTAAACTCATAGCAGCTCTATATCAGTCCTAGTCTTTCCTTTTCTTTTTACTCTGCAATACATTGTACTCATTATTATGGCAAGGAATACAAAGCATGAGTTACTGCCGTACAATTCTTTGACACGCAGTGTAGAGTACACAGAGTAGCACTCCGCAGGGCTCGTGGGCTGCTCCTGCTCAGAGTACTGTGCTTCACGGAAGGAAACATGATGTTCTCTGCCTTGTGAACCCCATCCCTGCTCTCTGCCGGTGCCCACACAGCTCCAGCCCTGATCCGTGGTGTGGGAGTCCCCGCTGGAGTGTGCGCTAGGGCTCTGGGACCCCCGGCCTGAATCATAGGAGCTTTCAGAAGGAATGTCATCACAGAACATCACCACCCTGTCCTCCAGGTCGCTCAGAGAGCCCACTGCACTCCCGGACGAACTGGTCTTCCTCTTCTTCACTTTGGGCTTCCTCTTCAGGCTGAGCATGATGGCAGGGAAAGGTCAATCTTCGTCTTCTATGAACAGGCAGGGCAATAGAGGAAAATATCCAAGAATCTTTCTTTCAATCTTTGTTTTCTTTCCTGAAGAATCAGCAAGCCATCTTTGTATCTTATTCTCAGATCATCCTCTGCATATTTATGGGGTTTCGTTTGTTTCCAAACATTCAGTGCTTTTCCAAACAGTGGCCGTTAAATTGAAGAGCAAGCATAACCTTTTTTTTATGAAAGGAATTAATAATATGGTTAAAAAAAACCTTAAAGAGTAAACAGGTGATTACTGCTAGCAGTTTGCAGAAAAGAAGGATGTACTTGTATGTAACTGCAGAAGCAGCAGAGGTTCAGTGGAGAAGAAAGTCTTCATTGTTTGGAATACACTGCTTTTTCTTTTTCTTTGAGACAAAATCCAAAACTCATAACAAGCTTTGCTCTGCACGTCGTGTAGCCAAATGTCCCTGAAGGGTAGCAGACTGTATCACTCCCTAATCCACGTAGTCCTTCAGTTTAAACATTTTACTGGTCCTTGAGCAAATGACTAGACCTTGAGAGGCACTGGTCCATAAAGCCACAGAGTTCCCACGCTGGGCTTCACACCCATGTGAAAGGAGAAAGCTATGGGTTTGTTGATTTACAGCAAAGCAAATAAAATAAAATAAATCTCCTGCTTTAAAACTTAGTCTTCATATACATTTGCAAAACCCATAACCCATGAAGATTTTTTGAAACCCTGACCTAAATATATAATGTTTTTCTTTCCATGAACAAGCCGTAATAAAATCTAAAGAAAACTCTCCAGGCTGAAGTGGTAGGTATTGCTGCCTGTCCTCTGAAGCATTCTCTTTATTCTGACTTTCTCAGCTCAGTGTTCTGTGGGTGTTCCTGGCAAATAAACCCAAGCCTCTTTGAAATCTATGTGGCAGCTGGGCGTACCTTTCCTTTGCAGGTACATGCTAAAATTTCAAAATGAGATTTTTTTTGTGCCCTCAAGGGAACCATTTTTTTTTCATAATGTTTCTCTTGGACTTGCCACGCCTAAGAGACTTACACACCCCTCGTTTCATATTTCTTTCTTTCTTTAGCTCCTTGTTCTGTTCTGCTCATGTAACTTTCCAAAGCTGGGTAGAACCTCTCCTTCCACACAGTGCTGTGTGAAGTGTAAATAAGGTAAGTGTAAAAACCACTTTCTCTATCCCAAAAGCACTCTAAAATTGCCAGGCTCCTGTTAAATGTCCCACTTATTTTTAGTGTATTTTTAGTGTATTTTAGTGATAGAATGTAATAGATATTAAATCTCTGTACACACAAACATTTCTTTCATAAATATTTGATTTAGTACAATACTGTTAAGATTTTACACTTTTGGAGAGGAGGAATGTCACTAAAAATGAGTGAAAAAGTAAATTTTAACATTTTAACATACATTTTCTTACATTGCAAATGTGGGTATCTTTAAGAATACTGACATGCATCAATACATGAGAAGCAATAGGTCAATTTACTACATGAGCTACCCATTGACCACTCAGTTATTTGCAATACAGCAGTAAAAAATTGCTTATTTATTCCTGCCTGTCACAAATGATTAAATAAGAAGAACTTCAAATATGCCCAATTTTATCCTTAAATCCTTTACCCAAAACCCCATCAAATCCCCCTCTCAAGTATTTAAAGCCTAAAGCACTGACAAGTTATTTAATTTATTAAAAGGGGCCTGGCTGTGAAAAGTCCCTATTCCCCAAAGCCTGCAACAAGTCCAGTCAAGATAAGAATTCACTTGTTCAGAGTGAACAAGTAAAAAAAAAATGAAAACACATAAAAAATCCCATTGAAAGATGTTATTTATATCTAGGAAAATGTAGTGGACTGCAAAGTTTTAAGTATCTTATAAAAACTTCATTTCAAAAAAGTTATTTATATTCCTGATAAAATCTGATTAACTGTATAGATAGTTAACAACAGTGCATGGTTTATTTTACATATCACTAAATGCCCTAGTTAAAGTATCTATTATCTAAGTATCTAAAAAGTTACAGAACAGTTATCATTTGAAATAATATTTTTTCATTTGTGTTTAGCACCTTCTCAATATCAGTATATGTAATTTTAATCTGATAAATGTTTGTTTAATGCTCATGATTCATTTAAAGTTGTGCATTTTTATTAGACTTTTTCTCAATATTATTATATGCATGCCAGCACATGTCAGTCATACTGCAGTTAAACTGCAAATGCAGATATTTCACATTTTTGCCTGTATCTGCAGAGGAATACATTGAAAATTATGCCTGAAAGTAACTGGGCACAGTGGACAGGAGAAAACTTTTTGAGTTATTTCACCTAAGGTAAAAAAACATATACTTGTTTTTTTTTTTTAAGAAATGTTAAAATTGTTATGACGATGATGATGATGATAATTATGTTATATGATGTGTTGTGCTATGTGGTGTGGGTTGGGTCCCTCACCTGTGTCTGTGAATTACGGCATTGAAGAGTCTGCCGTCTCTCCAGCTGCTGGTGAAGTTGTCACAGCGCAGGCCCTGATAGCCCTCCACCATGCGTTGAGACCATAGCAGCAGCTTCTCTTTGGCTGTCATGTCCTCGGACTGGCCGCACACCTGGATGTCAGAGATCTGGGGGTAGAAACAAGGACAGGGAGGATTAAGCCTAGACAGAAAAACAGGAAAGGGCTCGTGGGATAGTTATGTTTTTATGGCTGCCGCTCAGATCATTCCCTTCCACAGTAACTAATCTCTCAAACTGTACGTCAAAAACAATTCTAAGCAGAATGACAGGAAATCTAATTTGAACTGTTTCTAAGTTAAATCACTTTTTTAAGGGAAAAAGTTAACAACATAAGAACAGTGTGTCCAATTTAAGCTTATAGAAATCTGTGTAAAAACCTTTGGCCAGATCCATAAAGCACTTTTTACAACACTTAGTTTACCATATGTTTTTATAAAAGGAAAAACACAATTCCCAGTCTTAGCTAAACATAAATAAATACAAAATATATAATGCCTGCTGGGACATAAAATAGCATTCAATTATTTATTTTCTTTTAAGAAGCTTAACAAGGTGGTAAATGTTTTATGAATATGGTCCAAGCCTTAGCACTTTTTCACTGTTTCCATTAGATGGCAGTCTTAGAAACAAAAGCAGAAGCCCATCTCCTTAAAATAAAAAAGGAACTGTAGATCTTTTACGGTTAGCACAACAGAATTGATGCCAAGTTGCATGACTTGAAAATATCACCCACTTACATGATTTCCTGTTTCTAAGTCTGTGATGAATCAGTTTTTTCAACCACAATAACCACTGGAGAAAAGCAATCAATAAGCATAGGGGGGAAACTCTCTAACCACACTCAAGCCTTACAGCTGCAGAAGTGCAATAGAGATAAAGAAAACTACTGGTGCTGAAATGGAGAATCATTTAAGAAATTACTAAATAGGCAGAAAAATTATGACTGATTCCATACATATATAGATTTGCAATTTATTTTACTTCCTATCCTATGTCAAAACATGAAATCCCATAGTAACAAACATGTTTTCTCCATTGTAGACAACAAAGTTCCAGCAGTGTATGGAAAGCCCACAGTAGTGGGGAGTAGTGGGGTGGGGGTGCAAAGACTGGCCAATACATGATATGTGTCCCTGCTCTGTGGAGTGCCTCAGCGCCTCTCTCCAGTGGAACGCTCAGTTAGGAGACTAAAATACTCCAACTCCATTTCAAACGCCACATATAGTTAAATTCCTTTGATAATGCAGAACTTATGGGGGAAATGAAAGCCATTGCTTTAACACCCCCCTCCTCCCCCATTAGAGCAAAAGAAAAGACTCTCTTTCTTCTGTGCGGATACGGTGACTCATATGCGGTATGGAGGCAAGTACCCACCCTCCCACTTCGTCTTGCTTCCCTCTGTTTCATGGGGTATTAATTACTTTAACCCTTCTCCTGCGACACAAATGTAAGTTTAAAATAGTTTCTGTAATTCTCTACAGACAAATCAAAACACAGCTGTTGATTGTTTTGCCTCTCACTTTCACAGGTCGATATTTAATATTTCAATCTACGTTATGTGCTGTGTTTTTGTGCTTTAATGAGCCAGGCTTAGTTCACCCAAGAAAGCGTTGCTACGACAGAAACAAAATATGATGTTGTACTGTTGAAAAGGATTATTTCTGCTCTACATGGTATTGTATTAAAATCACAACAGAATGAGAATGTCTACCAAACAGGGCGTTGGCTGTGCCAGTGAGTCATCGCCCTGCCCACCCTTCTCTACAATTCACTAAGCCCTGAACTCAGGAAACAGTGACTCACACCGTTTAATGGTGGAATCCCAGATTAGATACCCAGCCATGTGTATAATAACACAATTTAAATAATTAAAAACTTTTTTTGGGAGGTTGTGCTTGAATTAGAAAAGAATAATAAGGTTTCCCTCTCCCCCGGAGGTAGGCAAAGTTGCAGTCTTTGTTTAAACAGAAAGGAAATAAACCCTACACAGTCATTTACAAAACAACACACAAATATTTTCTCCATAAGTATCGCAACATACATTTCTATAATTTCTATAGTAAATAGTTTCCTAGGCTGTGAACACACTGCAACTGTGATTTATGCCCCAATATACACAAGCAAAGACTATCTTAGTATCTGTAGTTGTCAGAGTTGAATGGAACGGGTAGAGATCAGAACACTAACCTGGAAATGAAGGATGATGGTCCATATCAGCCCAAGGGTCAGTTTGGGGTTTCCATCTGCAATGTCATCATTTCTTATGTTCACCAGTTTAACCTAGTAATACAAAAATGGTTTTCTTTGAGAACACAATGCAATTCAACACAAAACAACAACCAATAAACTGCTGAAGCCAGTACTCAAATAAATAAGAAAGTTCAGAAGAGTGGAATTTGAAAGAACAGTACCATTTGGAATTTCCAAAAGAAGCAACAGAAGGTTCCAAAATCTTATTTGCCTTTTTAGAAATGTACCCCTGATCTGCCAGCCTTGTGCAAAACCGGGAAGACAAGAACCTATCCAAGGCATTCTCTCTCTCTCTATATATATACATTTAAATATATTCTTATTCGTCTTACCTGCCGGTGTTTCAGGAAGTCCAGTGCGATTTGAACATTCTGCAGTTTGTGGAAACGCATGCGTCCTTTCTCCCGGGGCTACGGGCAAAGGAAAAGGAAGATTATTTCAGAGACACAAACAGCTGGTGTCGCCTCTTTCACTAGCAACCCAATTGTGGGTCCACAACACTGGGCACTGCCAGGCTCAGGGTGGACACTTTGGGGGCACTAGGAGGGAGATACGGTACCGTGGGCATCAACAGGAGAGAAAACAACACCTTGCAGATATTATTCAAGTACTTTTAGCTGCATTCCATGATTTAGATGCAAGACATTCCTGGTTATCAGATGTGATAACAAGGGAACTGAAGAGATAGCTTTGAAATCCCATGAAACAAATATATTGAGAACTCCACGATATATATCAAAGCACTATTGCACAAATGGCATCTAAAGGAATGCCCCCCCTTCCAGGGATTTTTGGCTGCAGAGAACATTGAAGACATCTAGTAATTTGGTACATCCAGGTATTTAGTATTCCCTTTCCTTTTGATGGATTGTACAAGAATTTTGATATAAAAAAAGCTCCTCACACATTTCACAAAGAATATATCTAAGCTGAATCTGATCTAGGTTATTGATGTTCTTCTTAAGAATCCAATGTGCCAAAATTAATACTGAAGTGTTCTAAAAAAAAATAAGCTAAAAGTGATTCCATAATGTAATTTAATCTGATTTCTATTTTGAATGTACAGGCAATGTTGGTGATGTCCACAATATGATCTTCTATCGCCTCAGGATTGCGACTAATGTTCTGACCAATGGGCTTATATTGTTCAAAAGACATTCAAAGGATTGCTAGGTGGAAGAAATATCAAATTTCCCCTCATCACAAAGATTTTCCATGAGACGCCTTTATATCCCTTGCTTGGTTGTACCTGTCAAAATGAGATGGAATTACTATCATGACAAACCATTCTCCCCAAACAACACCTGTAGCCAAGCAACAGTGATGTTCAGCGGCTTTCATATGTTCTCCCAAAACCATCAAACATACTTAGTGGCCATGGAGAAAGAAGAGACATCTCACCGGCTAACTTTATGGGCATGCATTGGCCCAGGCAATCACATGGTTAGCTGTGGGATTAGTTGAGCTCTTATTGGCTTGCTGTGTATGATGTCACAAGTATATGTGTGCTCATGAGGTGGATTTTGATTAGGAGAATAATTAAATATACCATTACCAACAAAACAGAGATACAGAATTAATAAAATACACATTTAAGAATGTATTCTATATTTATTACAGTATTTTACAGTATTCAGCCTTAATATTTCAAGACTGAAATGTAAGCACTCAAGCAAAGTCAATACAAAGCATTAGTAAGCTACATAAGAGACTTTCTTTGCTTTTAAATCTAATTATCATATTTACTTTCATACAGAAAAGATGATTGCCTAAAATGTACATACATTTGTGAAGAATTAAGGAACAAATTTACCGTATTGGAGTTTTGAGAAGAGAAGAACAATAAGAAAAAGTCAATTCGGCCCATCCTCATTATTAACAGCAGCTAATTGATCCCACAATTTAATCCCAGCTGGGTTTTGCTTTTACATTTTTGTTTTTGTAATATAAACACACCAGGACGTGACATCATGCACAGGCCAGCTAGTGGGAATGAACCATGCCACGGTAAGGATGTGCCTAAGTACAGACCCACTCACCAACCGCAAGTTCCTGATTACGTCCCGCTCCCTCGGCTACCCCAGCAAGAGCAGTGCAAGAAAGGAGGCAAAGGCAAAAGGGGGCAAAATTCAGGGCAGAAGTCAGCAAACAGGAGGTACAAAAAGAAAATCAGGAGTCAAACAGTGCACAAAGTTCACAGAAAGGAAGCAAAGTAAGGTTAATGCGTTAAGGTCATAGAAGCATTCTGGGGGAAATAATTTAATTACCACCAAATCACCTGAGCATTTAAAACAAATGAATAAACTAGGCTGTGGCTTCCAATACAAGTCTTACTATTCCAAAGAGTGATGATTTGTTTTACATTATTATACTTTGGACCATTTAGGGCCTGCTACTTTAATACAGCAGCAGATTAATTCCTCACAGTAGTAAACAATGATTGTATTTGTACTTTCACTGTTCACATTGATAAGGATGTTTTTCTGAATAAAAAAATCACATTTTGGTACTAAGTACAAATAGGTCCCTGTTGATTTACCAATATCCTTAACCACAGTTTGTTATAAGGTAAAAGAAAATGGACTACAAAACCATTTGTATCTATTCTATGCTGTAAACCTTTTCACATTATCACCCAAAGGACATCCAATCTTTTTCATGCTCTTGCATACTGATCACAAATACCTGTCAAGCATGAGAGCATATCATATTAATATCTAAGCAAATGTATAACTAAACCAACACTTAAGCACACAATTGTCTGCCACTAGAAAAAGTGTAGTTATGCAGAATTAGCGAGAGGCTATTCTGTCTGTAAATAGTTCATATGACCCTGTAGTACTAACGTAATTCCCAGAGGTTCTGCAGCGACCAGGTATCTTCCGAAATGTTACACTATACGTCAGCCTTATTAAAGTATACAATAAGCATTACAACTTTAGAAGATCCAATGCACTAATCCTGTGCATTTATTATGTATTTGTGTAAGTGCTGGGAAAGTTAATGGTTTAGAATAGCGATAAAGGGATAGCAGTTTGGTCTTAAAAAAGGAAGCCAGGGTAAAGGGTAACTCCAGGAAGGGGAGGGCTGGGTTTCGGTGGGGTGTTGCAGAAGCAAAGAAGAGTACTTAAATCAATCAGAACTCACCAGGGTCTCCCCTGAGAGGACCTCCAGGAGTGAGATCAGGTTGTGTCCATCTCTGAGGTCTTCATACAGGTCACTGACATGGCGTTGTGACTGGGAGGAGGAGACACATGTAAGGTTAAACAGGTAATCAAGTAGTAGAAAGCATGCATCATCTTCAACATCAGGCTTTTTTTAAAGCACTTATGGTAAACCCAATTACACTTGATTGCGTGGAATGCAACTCCATACCTAGACTCCCATAATGTACAATATACATCAATTCGGCTTATAGATTCAACCACTGCCCTAAAATAAATGCAACTACTGGGTGTAAAAGACCAAATTCAACTTCTTTACTTTTTACTAATTATCAAAATGATAATTTATCTGCCTCTCTCTTTTCTACTCTAAATAAGTTTTTTGCACCACGTTTTGAATGTCAAGGTTAGAATTACAGCTCAGTATGACTCATAGAGTATCCTTTTATCCCCCAAAATGATGTTACAAAACATCTAATACCTGAAATTACCTGGCATTTGTACATGTGCACAAGAAAGCATTGCACTTCCTACCTAATATTGATAAATTAAACTTATATTTCTCGATAATTTTTCCATAGGAAATTCAGTCAAGTCATATTCTGTTTCAAGGTCAAGCACTGTCTTTATAACTGAGGTTTTGCAATAATACCAAATGAGACAGAAGTTGCCAAAACAAAGGTTTAAATGATCTCCTTAGTAATCTCTGTCCCTGCCAGGCCCCTATAATCCTACAGATGCTTGTTTCTGTTGAGAGTATAATATTGTTAAAGAATGCAATACCTAAAGCAAATAGACATGTTCACTGTCGGGAAAACTTACAAGAAGGCAGTGATTAATGACAGATAAATAATGGATAGGAGTCATTAATCCTAAGAAAACGGAGATAAGCAGAGACACCTACAAAAAAATCTTCATCAAATTCCTTTAAAATGTCCCGAGGTAAATGACCTCTCTACAGCATGACTGATAATGATATGAAGAACTACATTTGGAATTTCTATTGAAGAGTAACAGTGTCAAGCTGTCATCTAGAGATCTTTCATACACAGGGCTTTCTATACCACAAATTGTTGAGTTTAAATGTCCAGGTGTATTATAAAAAAGAAAGCTTGTAACAAATCCTAGAAGAAGAAAAAATGAAGACTAGCTGTTTAATCTGTCAAACACCAAATTCCAAAGAAGTCTACAATTATGAAGACTCAACTTGCTGTAGTTTCACACTTTAAAATTTGATACTCAGTATCTGTACTTGGTGCAGTTTTTTCCTATAGCAATGTGCATTGTCTACAGCAAAGGTTTATATTTTGTTAAAATTATATTTGTTTCCAACTACTAAACACTTTCAGGAAGAAGGCTAAATTAAAAAAATAAAACAGGAATGGCTGACATTTTCTTCAGCCCTCAATGTCTGTTTATCTCAACACTAACAGGCTGGTTAATTTGGATTTATTGTTCCTGGCATAAATCGCATAAATCACAGTGACTCCTAGATTTTGCTATTTTTCTTATTCTTCTTATTCTTATTATTATGTATTTATTGGCAGGAGCCCTTAGCAAGGGTGACTTACAGGAGAGAAAAGCAATACATACATAGAATTAAAATGATATTCTATGTTGAATTTTCTTTATTGAATGTTTAGAATCAATGATTACAGTGAAATAATGGGAAATAGTTTAAGAGAAAATGGTTTATTACTTCAGTTAAGTTTTGCTTTAAATTCTTAACTTAAAATAAGAAAGCTAGGGAAAACACAAACACACGAAGCACTTGAACCATAAACTGTGAAGTGTTGCATGACAACAGATTTAAGGATGTGTGTGAATACATCATGCATTGTGTGAATAGGCCTACTAGTACTACACCACACAATCTTATATTATGAACTGCTAAATTTATGAGGTTCTCATAGTATAAATCAAGAGTCCCAATGATGTCATTAGTCTTCCTGGTTTGTATAAAACTATCAATCATACAACAGTAATAAACATGCCAGGAGAGGGGAGAGGGGGGGAGGACACAGTGTATACTCGACCGTGATTGGTTTGTCATATGTATGATTATGAGTATGAGTAATATGGTAAGTAATTTAATGAACATAGATTGCTTTCCACATTTGTAGCTTATTTATTTTATGATTGCTATTATTTCTGTAAAACAAAAAAAAGTGTAATTTAATATAAAATTTCAAATTATTAGTGCTTATTAGTTATAATACAATGTTGGCAGAAATAGAAGGAGAGAATGTAATTTGTATTTGTAATATGTGCACATACAGCTTTTCATTGCCTGAATAAGCAGGCAATCTGTTTTAACTGGAATGACAAATACTCAAACAGGCCTGTAAAAGACCCATACAACAAATAGCACTGCAGCTTAATTTTTTATTTTATATATATATATATATATATATATATATATATATATATATATATATATATATATATATATATGTGTGTGTGTGTGTGTGTGTGTGTGTGTGTGTGTGTCTGTATGTATGTTGTTCCTACTGAGTACATTCTTTAAAAGGGTGTGACAACCTCCAATGAACCTCAGACCCCCAACTCTGATTTGGGTACTATGTAAAAGGACCATCACTCAGCATGCCTTCAAAAATAAAATAAATCCTTATCCTCAGTGTCCAGCACTTCTAGGGAGAAAATATCAAGTTCAGTTTGAAGATGGGAAAGCAAAACAATAAGATATCCTAAATTAAAATTAGTTTTTTAGTTGTTTTTATCTTTTTGGGAAAGCATTTATATAAAATCCAAATTGATCCATATGTTTTTAAAAACATGAAGGTATATTTGTTGTGAAAACAAGCATTTTGATGTTGGGTCCTTATTTGGTACTGCTTGGAATCTTTTAATGGTGGCAAATTGGACAAGCTTTGGTCCTAATTTGGCCGTCTCACAGAGAGACGGCAATTATGAAGGAAATGGTAACTGTAGCAAAGGCTGGAAGAGGAGAGGGGAGAAGGAGGTGGGGCCTGAGGTGCCCTTGAAGAATGCCTGAAGGAAACTGGTCTACATGCAACAAAGAATGGAGGGCAAACCACTTCTTTTAATACTCTTGCACAGGCATGTTCACAGGTGGCACATACCTCAGCTCTCCAGTGCTGGAGGGAGGGGATGGGGAAGTATAGGATAAGCCATTGAAAAGATCAGAGAGAGAGAAAGAGAGAAAATAATATAATCAAAAACAATGAATGGAAAAGGAATGGAAAGGAAAGTGAAAAATGTAAGATGTCAGACAAAAAGGGTGAAGAAGTAACAAGGATATTAGGGAAAATAAAAAATAAGAGAACAATCAGTTGTTGATGAATTGCTTTTTGTTCTATTTCTATCTGGTTAAAGTTCATTATATGGATATAAACATGCTAAGAAAAAATCCCAGCATGCCAACAGGGTATTAAAGTTATTTTACTGGCTTCTTGTATATTGTACTTTACATCCTATGTATTCTGAATTATTACAATGTCAAGCAACTGGGGCACTTACAAACATCAGAAGGGGAAATAAAAAAGACTCAGTTATGTAAGCTAAAGCAGTTTTTAAAACTGGTGCACAGCATAAATAAGCGTGAGTGTGGCAATGTTCTTAAGAGCTTATTTGTTTTGCTAATGCTTATCGAAGTAGTTTCTTTCAAGGTTTCAACTGTTTCAAGGTTACATTCACATCAGTGCACCTTCATTTGGTGTTGGTAACGTCTAAGGACATGCTGCTGTCAAGTATCTGGAAAAGAGCATACTTTTCATTTTTCTATCTCTACCTAAAAGCAAAATATCTGAGAAATATTAATCTGGCCACAAGAGATCACTGTTGCTGCATTTATGTCTAAAATTCACTTCATGACTTTATAGGATGTCAGGCTGAAAAGTTGCTTGCTTGCTGTGTGGAATGAATACTTTTTTACCCATTGTAATATCTATTTCTATATAGCATTGAAGCTTAGTATTATTTTAATTCAGAATTCATGTAATATTTGTTTTTGTTTTTTTAATAAAACATTAGAAATATTATTAACAGATTCTCTGAAATTGCCCACCTACTTAAAACACTGCTAATTTCTGAAAGTAATTCTGACAACATGTTTAGGGGAACATCTAGCAAGAGACCACACAGGTACCGAAGGGGGATAATAAATTATTTTTGTTCAATGAAAAACAGAACAAAAAGGATGACTGAAGGAATGCTGCTAAACCAAGAGAAATGGGGAACACGTTAACTTTGTGAAACATTCCTTACATAGTCTAGACTATTTTCCCATGAACTGTTGCTTCTTGGTTAATGTTAATCTGTGATGACCTAATAACCAGTGTTTTGTAGACATTCCCTCAGACAGTATGACTGACTAAGGGTCCAAATCTACAAAATAACAACACATCTGGCCCATGCTGAGTCTCTATTGATGCCGGCCCAGGTACCGAAGAGAATCAAAACAACCTGCCAAAATACTAGCACTGGAGCCATGGGCTGGACCCAGATAAGAGAGATGGAGTCAAGATTTACTGCCAGACAGTGAATCATAGGCCTTTCACTGAAAATCAATAGTGCTCACTGTTTAAAAGAAAGCCTTTTGAAAGGGAAACTTACATATTCAAAGCCTTGTTTTAAATACTTCAACTCCCACAGAGAGGATGAGGGTTACAGAACAGCACAAGTATGAAGACATCAATGACACATGCTTTATGTTTGTCCACAAGCTGTGTACAAAGACATTTTGAACAGCGAACTTTCATAATTACATTGGATTTGCCGACATTTATCTTTTGTCGGTTAAAATAATTTGTCTGAGACCAAGGTCTGGCTGTCTACAGCTCTGTGCTACTGATAATAGATTGTTATTATACAAAGTGTTAAGAATGTGAGAAATGCCTATAAGCCTGAGATGTTTCAAAGGCTCTCCTCCTACGCTATCCATTAACCAAAAGTACACCATTTACATGACAGGCTTTTCACTTTTTAATTCCCTTATTGGAATATTTATCACATGGATTTGTACTTGTGCTACCAAAAGAAAGGTACTTTAATTAGAAAGAACTTCACCCATAGCAATGTTTCAGAGACTGTATTGCAAGATATTTTGAAATGGGTGCATTCATCAAAAACTATGCAAATAAATAGCATAGTAATACACATATTATATAATTATATAATGATTAAATATATATGGCACCAAATAGAATCTGCTTAGAGAAAACCTTCCACCCAAACTAAGCAGTTGGGTATAAAGGGCATTGGTCAGGGAAGCCACAAAGAGGCCAACAATTCTGAAAGACCTACAGCATTCCATGGCAGAGATGGGAGAAACTGTCTACCAGTCAGCAATAGCTCAGGTACTACACAAATATGGCCTATGTGTAAGAGTGGCAAGAAAAAAGACACTTCTAAAATATTAAAAACCTGTGTAAAATCCCACTTGGAATTTGCAAAAAGATGTGGCAGAAGATTCTGTGGTCCAGTAACACAGAAATTTAACTTTTTGGACTAAATGCAAAGCGTTATGTTATATCTGGTACAAACCAAACACAGCACATCACCCAGGTAACACCATCCCTACTGTGAAGCATGGTGGTGGCAACCACAGGGACTGGGAAGCTTGTCAGGATAGAGGGCAAAATGGATAGAGCTAAATTCTGGCAAATCCTTGAGGAAACCCTGTTTCAGTCTGCCAAAGACCTTAGACTGGGTCAGAGATTCACCGTTCAGCAGGACAATGACCCCAAGTACACAGTCAAAGCAACAGTGGAGTGGCTTAAACATAAGTATCCTAGGATCACTTAGTTATTAAATGGACACCAAACAAGCACGATGGGTCGAATGGCCTCCTCTCTTTTGTAAACTTTCTTATAAGAAAGTGAATGTTCTAGAGTGGCCCAATCAAAGCCAGGACTGGAATCTGATTGACAATCTGTGGTAAGACATGAAGATTGCTGTACAGCAACAATCCAATCCAAGTTTGCCAAGAAACATGGGTGAATATTGCACATTTCAAAAATGGCAGAGACTTTCCCCAAAAAGACTCACACAGCAGTAATTGCTGCCAAAGGTGGATCTACCAAGTAGAAGGTAGAAGGGGGAGGATACTTCTCTAACCAAGACATTTCTGTTTTTTATTTTTCATTAACTGTTGTTCCACAATACAAAAATATCTTGCTGCTTCAAAGTGTTGAGTAGGTTGTATAAATCAAAGTTTAAAATGTCCCATTTAAATGCATCAAAATATCAAGCTGTAACAAAGCAAAATGTGAAAAAGTCCAAGGAGGGTGCATACTTCCTACTCTCACTGTATAAATAATAAAGTTTTTTTCAGATTGACTCATCCACCAACTTTCAGGGACACACAGAGGAAAGACAGAAGTCTGCTGATAACAAGCTGACCAGATAACTAATCTATCGCCCAACACCTCTAGCCTAATAAGATTTATATTCCTGTAGTCTGACTGTGATTTACTCAATATCCCTTTACAAGTCAAGAATAACTCTGAGGCAAATCAAATACACTGCTTCGTGTCACATGGCAGGAATTTCTAACAGACTTTTAACACTTCTGTCTCCTCTAAGCAATGACATCCCTATGTTCTTGGACAAAACAGAAGATAGATCTATTTATTCAGACATCAGAGTTTAGTCAAGGGAAGGAAAATGTATCCACTGAAATAAATGTAAATACCTATGTAAATACAGCTTTATGAAACTTAAATGTCAAATTGCTTGCCAAATAGACAGGGGAACTTGATTTTTTTCAGAAGGAATAACATATATTTCTGTATAAAATGTTTAGAAAAAAAGTTTTATTTTTAAAGTGTAGTCATCAGAATATAAGAGGGAGACATATTAGAGGAATGTAAAAAATAAACAGAGAAAAGAGGAAGAACATTTCCATGCTGTAAAAACGACGCTGCTTGTCCCAGAGTATGAAAAAAGTCTAATTTATAGATTTCTTTTAAACGTAAGGAAAAACTGAGTGAGTATGCTTTTATTTTATGCACATTGAAATGCCCTTAAATTAGTCTTTAAGTTACCAGATAAGAGTGTGGCTGTATTCATGTGGTAGTAAAAACTAGCATAGAATTTGACTGAGGCATGTTCCATCCAGAGACTAATTGTAAAGTTTGAAAATTCAGTACAGCTGATCCGCACTGTGTACTGCACTGAGAGGAGCCCAACTACTGCCAGCCAGCCAGAGCACTCATCAACCCAGAGGCATCTGTGGCCCACATGTGCTACCGTCCGTCTGGCAGATGGAAAGGTGCCCAAAAACAAATCTGGCTCTTAAAGAAGCTAAAGTGATTCCAGATGGTTTTGGGGGAAAAAAAAAACAAGAGTAAAGAGAGAGAAGGAAAAAAAGTTTATATAAAATGATAAATATATCCAATGCTGGATGCCATGGAACAACACTTTTATTGTGCGGATAATAGTCTTCTGTACCAAAGATCTTTTACGTTCAGGGTAATTGAAAATGGTTCATTTCATTTCAGAAGCACAGATCATAATGTTGGAGAGCTTGTAGGTCTAGGTTTTTAAATTGTTTGCATCTGTTCATCAAATGAGAAAATATACCTAGTTATGATTCAATTTTTGTTGAATAGACAGAAAGGGCCTTATTTATTGTCAATTAAAAGGTTTAAGGCTTTTCCCCTATAGAAAATCCAAATGTAAACTGAACAGAAGGTGGTGCTAAAATAAAGGCTTATGAGCTGGCAGGCTGGATTTGAAGGACCTCCCCAGGAACCAATAACTCCAGAGCATACCTCTCTATGACTGAGCCTGTACAACTGAAACGAAAGGCCACCCAAGAAATTGAATTTTACTCATCTGTGACATGATGAGAAACAACTTGCAATGTACACTTGTGCTGGCAAGAGTTGTTCTTTCTTGCTTCCAGTCAAAATCAATCCAACAATGTGTTGAGGGGAGGTCTCTGAGTAGATTCTGAAGATTCCCGAGATGCCAGCAGAAACAAATGAACAGGCATTCTCTAAGCCGCTTAAGAGTGAGCGCTTACAGGCTAAAGGCTGAGTCATTTCAGAAATTGCACTTCTATATTTATCAGGGCTAAACATCCCTGGTGACAAGAAAACATGTGACAGCAACAAAACATGCACACAGATAGGTGGCACATGAATTTAGCAACTGATGAAAATGAAACTTGATGTCATAATATTTCTTGTCACCATGGATTCGGCTATACCATCACTATGACACCAAATTCTGTATTAGAGGAATGAAATTACATCATCGCTATGCTGCACATCTGTATATGTAGAACCAGAACTATTTATGTAAAAATAGCATTCCTACAGTAGCATTTATCCATCACATTTTCATGCTGTGGTTGCAAATCGTACACCTTGTTTTGTCATGTATGAAACAATATGTGGTAGAGCTTTTGTCCTGTGTTTCTCATGGTCAAACTGCTGTCTCTGTTGTAAATTAACTAGGTGGGTAATTTGCCAATGATGTGCCCACAGGGAAAACCAGGCCAATTACTAATTTTAAGGCCATTTAATCTAATAATTAGCATTGGTTTGTTTTTATTTATTTAAATCAAATTTAGGGATCATTACAACTCTTCATACTAACTCAAGGTGGTCCCATCATTGTAAAGGCAGGGGTCACTGTATTTTTGGGTGGCTTAATTTAATCTGAAATTTTAATTAGTTTGTCACATATTGCTTCAACTACTTAAAAAACATGCCTGTAATTTTGCATTTCATTATTCACGCTATGACCCACTTTTAAAACATAAGAAACTTAATGAATAAAATCACAAGTTGAGCTAGTTTAGTTAATGATTGGAATTACTCCAATTGGAGTTACTGTGGAGATTAGTCTCTTGTCACTAGAGGACTAAATTCCAGGCAGACAGTCAACAAGTGGTAAACTCGCACTGATATCATTCACATAAATGGACCACAGGAGACATCAATTACAGCCTCGAGGACTTAGCAACATATCATGTCTACACCCTTACATGAACCTGCAGACATGCTGGGGTGATCTAAGCCTATGACACTTGACTGAAATGTTTCTCTTTTCACTCATAACGGAGCTAAGGACTATGTATTTTGTGGCTCAATCTTTTATATTATCTGGGCTGTTAGTGTATTTATTTATTCATTCATTTATTTATTTGTAAATTCCCTTGTCCAGGGAAACTAACACTGGCAATGTAACTGCAAAATAGAGAGACTGAATATATTCTAATGTAATGTAGTTAATTACTTCACATTTAACTGTATTTATTTATTTTGCAGTGATGGACACTCTCCCTATGCTTCAAAGAATGTAAAATAACCAAAGCCAGACATTTGGGAATATGGAATTATATTCAGATAGTTACTATAATAACTGAATCTGTTCAGCTGTTTGACCATTTAAAAAAATATTATGGGGTTTGTACACTATTTTATTTACAGCACAGGTAAATATAAACTCAAGTGGGTATTGGCGTAAAACAGTAGAGCGCCTTGCCCAAATGCAACCACAAAGTGAGTCAAAGCTCTGCCTTTTTATCGATGCAGATCAACCAAACTACCCCAGTGGAAAGAGTTTTTTCTGCTCTTGCTGTGGTACACAATATGTGATTGGCCACAGTTGCTAAGGCAACACGCCTCACTCATTACCACACAATACATTTTCTTTTTGCCATCTACTTCCTTTCCAACTACCAATGCCCCAGGAGTGTAAACATTATCAGAAACTAGAGTGAAATGCATTATTCAGTCACATATATATTTATTTATTTGCCATTTATGTAACCTGTAATCTGTTTTACAAAGGGGTAATGGGTTTAAATTTCAATATGTATATCTTCAGAAAATGCTGTACCATACAATTCTAATACTATAGTAATGGATGAGGTATGATGTTTGTCTGTATGGCTATGGCATCCTAAAATAAGCAGATTTGCAGATTTCCTAATATGATGCAATGTGTATCAAACTCCTATATTGACCGTGATAACAGACCCTTGTAAAAATACAAATAACTATAACTCTAATATTTGGTTTAACAGGAATGAGACTATGAAATTGTGAATGAACTGCGAATCATTTACAATCAGTTTTAGAATTTACTTTTCTTTATTTACTACTACAACTGATAAGGGATATAATACAAGTGGATTGCAGAATTGTGCTTTGGAACTCAAGTATCTTATTTAATTTAGAGAAGGTAGATAGATTTCCTCTTAGTTCAACATTTCAACATCAAAACATACCTATATTAACCTATGTAGTGGCTCTCCAGGAACAGGGTGAATAATGTCCCCAGTGCTTTTCAATAATAACATGTATATCATGGTAAAACCATCGTAAAGTGTAGGAAACCAAATTAAAGCTTGGTAAGGGATGGAAAGGTATAGTAAACCATGATACAAAACATGGAAAATCATGGTACATGCATGCTATAACCATGGTAAAATGCTTAGAAAACTAACAAATTCTTAAACAAATACACATTGGTATAATTGGTTTGTAATGGTTTGTTATTCGACAGAATTTGTGCAAAGTGTACTTGTGCAATAGTAAATACAAAAGTTTTCAGGTAATCTACTATAGATTCTATGAGAACAAAACAATGATTCATGTTTTGATATACTAAATTTTGCATCACAGGGCCTAATATAATTTACAAGATATTCAAAGGGATAAATGTGCTTATTCAGTCCCAGAAAACTTCCTTTAGTATTGCTGTCCAATTAAATGAAATTACAAAAAATGTGTGTGAGAAATAATGACACGTACTGGCTAAAGTGGGTCTCTCTACAACATAAGTTTGTTAAGCAAATTCCTAAAGCATTGGAGGCTTTATTATAAGAGATAGTACAGAATAGCAAAAGATATGCAGCTATGCATCATTACCATGTATAAATTCTATTCTTACTTCTAATATAAAGCTTAAGAAAATTAGATGCAAATTTCGGGTTTGTAGATCCACTATCCTGCCATGCTTCATCTTGCTCGAAAGCATCTCCACTACTATTAATTTAATTTCTAACTTGTTTTGTTTTAACCAGAAGCTTTACAGGGCTTTTAGTGTTCTAATTGCATATGTTATCCTTTAAGGCAGCTTAATAATAGACTCTTAAAAGGTATTAGCCAAAACATTAGTACTGTAATATGCCATTACGATGCACATGGCTAAAGATACGTAGCAAAGCATTTGTTAAACTGCAGTAATTGTAATTCTTAACACAGATTTTGCAAGTAAGGGGAATTAAAAACGTATACTTGTAGCGTATGTCAGCCTGTAAATACATCCATAAAGCAGGAATAAATGCATACAAGCATACAGACAGAAATTAACTGGGAGAATAAATAATTATATGATTGCTGTCAAAGGAGAGACAATTTCTTTATATATTTCAATTATACTAAATAAATCTGCCTTTTAAGTACATTCTACAATTGTATGGGCTATCTGATTAATTGAATCTGTATTATATGAGTTAAGCCCATCTGTAGAGTAAGAGAAAGAGAAAAACGACATATAGGACACTATAAAGTAATGCAGTACTGAGCCCTGTCATGGCTGGCTGATTTCTTTATCGCCTGAAGAAATTTGCCTAAAATGTCTTTGTGCTACCAATATGAATCGCTGGTGAGCCAATGCCAGTGAACAAGGTTGTTGATGTCAGCCTCACAGTGCTACTACAGAGTGTGTATTTGCTGACAAGTGAGTAACTTCATAAGCAGTGATGTTTATAATATATTCCCATTGTGAAGCAGACAGTGTGGACAGCCAGTACTGATCTGTAGGTGTTCTTACCTTCATTAAGTGTTTGTTGACCCATTTCGTGAATGTCTTTTTCTGCACTCTGTCCCGTTCATCTGCAGGAGACACAAAGAAATAAGGATGAGAATGTGGCCCTGTCACATAAACAAATGTGGAAGATAGAAATAGTTTTTAGCCTTGCAGAACCCTTTAACATATTAAAACTGAGAGAATTCATAACATGGAGGAAAGATTTTGAATACACAGGAAGTGATGGGGTAATCCTGGAAAAATGTATATTACTTATTAGAATATAAGTTTCATGTACAGATACTGCCAATCCTCCTTAGCATTATCTGCAATGTAAGGGTGATGCAAACCTGTTGACTCAAGAGGTAAAGTTACGGGCTTCGACTTAAGATTGATGTATTATGTCTGGAGTGACGCACACAGAATACTATCATAGCACCTCCCGCAGCCAACCAAAACATCTGGACATCAAGTCTGACTGATCTTGTGTAACATTTAAACTCATCTTGAGTCAGAGCTACAAGTTCTCCTCTGGTATTTTTTTTTTTCATGTATTGATGGGTTAAGCCTCACACCTTGGCAGCCAGATCAAACTTCGATATAGGGCGTAGCTCCCACATCCTACCAGGTCTGTTCACCTGAGCTCCCCAAACCCCAACCCAGAGCAATGGAAAATATTTAACAGGAGCGGCCCTTTCTCCTAGTACTGACAGAGGCCTGACGTGCTGCCAGCCACTTCAAACACGCTGCCTGCCTTAACAACCAGGTGGAGGGCTGCCTGCCAGCTAGGAGAGAGTGAGTGCAGTATGTATGAAACACAAGAGGAGGAGGAGCAGGGATTTAAAGAAGAGCACTGCAGGCTTGGTACAATATAAAATACATTACTTTCTTAAACAAGCTTAAATAACACCCATGCTGAAGCAGCTGCTGGATGCGATTGCATTTGCACTGTGTTAGATAACATCTGTCTTTTTTTATCTGCTTGTGTACTTAGTGATCAATTTGCCAATACACAGGCCTGCTTTATATTACACTTAGTTTGTGTTACTTTGGGAGGCACTCAGAAAAGAGGTAGGATAAAATCAGACCTGTAAATAATTATTATATTATACAGGACCGGTTGTGTTTGTTTTAATTAGTACACCAGGAAAACAATTAAGCCACTGTTATTAACCACTGCAAATGAACTCTCCAATCTAAGGATCCCCAAGGAAGGCAGCTGTTGGGTCTACTATCTCAAGAGGTGCTTGTGTGTTTGTACTACTACAAAGAAAGGCTTCATATATAATTCAAGTGGGTAGAACAACTTAATAGAGCTGTTACAAATATGGCACAGACTTCAAAGGAAGAAAAATAATAATAATTTATTTCCATTCATGGATTTATAAAGGTACATTGTCTTAACCTGTAATTTGTCAGTGCTTGCTTTATTAGAAAAGTTTGCCTTGCCTCATTCTAAAACACTGACACTAACAAACCCCTGAATACATTAAGCACAAAATGCATCGCTCGCATCCCCGGGTACTTTACTCTGAAGGCGCTGCCTGGTCATCGCAGTAGCATGCTACATATCCTGATGACAGAGTAAAGTGCTAATGAAATAAAACACAGCAGCTGACAACAGGGAGAGGAGATCCAGAGAATGATAATATTAGTTAGCACTAAACCGGTTGCAAACAAACAGTATATGGTCATTGGACACTGCAATTTGTCTAATGCAAAAATCACTCCCTAACTATTGCAACTCTGCTTCCTTTAGTAAATATAAGTATAATAAAGTTTGCACAACATAATAATAAAAAAAGTTTCATATTTAACAGGAAATTACCCAATCAAGCCCTTCCCTACCACGCCTAGACACATAGTATTCAGGCAGTCAGTGAATCACAACTAAAATGGTCCTCAGGCTGCCTAATCTGGGATGATTTGTTACTGGCTGTTGACAGTTGCCTAGGTGATTTTAGGTGTCGGAGGGGTTTTCACCCAATCTACAGGGTCAATGGAACAAATCAACACAAACATATCAATCACATTCAAATAAGGCTTGAACACACTTGTAAAGTCAGGAAGGACCTGACAAAAGAAAACAGACAGTGTAGGCCTAATTCTGGCTAACACCTAAAATGCAGACGTGTCACTGATTGCACAACATTACTGTCCTAATTACTTGTGCAAATTCCAACTAAGGTAAATATTGATATTGACCTAAATAATCGGACTCCAAACTCCCTTTAATAATAGGTGGAATTTTGAAGGCCTGCAATCAACAGTTACTACATTCTCAAAGGATGGACACAGTGAATACACCTTTAAAAAACTTTTCTGATGTTGTTCTTCCAAATATATTCTACAAGAACATGCATGCATTGGTGTATTTTTTTAAGAAACCTATTGGATCTGTTAGACCTTATCAGTATCCTCAAATATGTGCAGACAGTGACTGGTCCCCTTAGAACAGAACTGTTCAAGCAGGGCTTCTCAAAACAATCTTTGTGTAACTGAAGATGCTTCTATCACAAAGCACTCTGAGGAATGTGCCATTTATCATCAGTTTGCTTTGTGGTAAGCAGTAAAACTACCTCTAAGAACAACTGGTTATATGGAAAGGAAAGGAATCCCCCAAAAAGAAGGCTGAAAAGTGAAGTTTTTCATTTTTTAGCTTTTCATTTAGCTATAATTTAAGAGTATTAGATTTTGAGTTTAAACTAACTAAACCATGTAAATATATATCTATATATCTATAGTTTTATATATATATATATATATATATATATATCAAGCATTAGATTTTCACCAGCCACCCATAAACTTTTCATGGATAAGTGATGATTTTTGTATTTCTTCAGAGAACATGAGAGCTGAATATCATACTTGCAACAGTGCATGACCCTCCCTCCTCAAACGTAATTTTACGGTCTCACTGGTTATATCTAGTATGAACATGCTGACACAGGAGAAAATAGAAGCAAGACATTCTGCAAGCAAAACACATGCCAATTTTTTAATGAATCACTTTCCATACACATACATGTTACACATACAGAGATAACTCTTAAGTCCTGAAGATCATTTGTTATTTAACACAGACACAAAGTGCATTTATTAAAAGTAAGGACCTGTGATAATGACAGGCTTCACTCCCGTGTTTACACATTTTTTAGTTCAGCCATTTCATTTTATTTTAGATTAATTCATTCATAACAACCTGTACAACATGGCTTCTTGTATCATGTGGGTTCTACTAAGAGCCAATAATACTCGGAAAGCCACAGTCTGACACACGAGGGGGTGTAACTTGCTGAAAGTCACACGGTCGACTAGTGTAGTGTTGGCTATTGGCTAACCAAAACAAAAGCCACGTTA
Source organism: Amia ocellicauda (assembly GCF_036373705.1). Classification (NCBI taxonomy): domain Eukaryota; kingdom Metazoa; phylum Chordata; class Actinopteri; order Amiiformes; family Amiidae; genus Amia; species Amia ocellicauda. The sequence continues at coordinate 35,725,563 of NC_089859.1, read as the reverse complement.
CTGCCAGTGGTACAAATTCTTAGACAGCAAATCTACCCAGTAGTATGACAAAACAGTACATCAAATCAAGGGTTGTCAAAAACATTACTCAGCTATGAAGGACTGAACAAGGATGTCTGAATCAGTTAATTTGTGTGAAGCAGGATGATGACAGGCTTACAGTGTAAATTAATTAACATTACTTTCCGTCCTTATTTCTTGTGCATTCTCGATCATGTTTGAATGAATGCAAAAACCCTAAAGGATCATAATCGAAATAGACAAAAAAGATAATGGCTGGTTAAAGATTAGAGGGGAGAAAAAAGCTAACTTTCTCAGTGAGAACAATGTTAAGCTTAAGAGCTCAGCACTTCTAAGCTTAGCAAACATTGAAAAAAAAAAAAGTTTTCATTTTTGTTCAGAAAAAACTCCATGCAGCCAAAGTAATGTGATCCAAGAGCAGCTTGCTCTTAACCACAGAAAAACAGAATTAATACTGTTTGCTACAAATTGCCCAAAAATGCACAAATCTGCATTAATCTCACAGCAATGTTTGCTATCAGAAATTAAAAAAAAACAATACTGAAATATTTCATTTCAATAGTTATTTCTTGCACCCCGCCCCCCCCCTCCATCATCACAAACACACACACACACACTGTAAATTGCCCTATCAACATAAAAAAACACACTTTTACCTTTTCTCTCATCTGTTGATTTGAGTAATCCTAGGTAGTATCCCTCCTCAGAGGATAGTCTGTTTCTTACTGGACTATCCATAGAAGGGTTCCTATATCTGTCGTAGCCAGACATAGTTCTACCCAGTAGATGTGGTTGCTTCTTATTCCTTAAGTATTACTGCTTCTGAATCAGAGAATGCCCTTGTGTGGGTGCATATGAGTCTAGGCTTCTGTTCACTCAGCCTATAATTTCTGTCTCTCTCTCTCTCTCTCTCTCTCTCTCTCTTTCTGCTTACTAAGCTCTGCCTTCTTTTTTTCTAACTTAAATGCTCACTGCCTGCAAGCTACGGAGTCTGGGCCTGCCTCGAAAAGATCTGTGCTCTTCCAGTTTAGAGAACATCCTGCCTTCCTTTGGCCCCTCCCTTGGGTTTGTCACATAGGTGGGGTCTACGATCAGAGGAGGAGGAGAAAATACCAGTGACTAAAGCAAGGTGTGGTAGCTATGCAGCACTAAAACTACCTCTGACTGTGCTATCGTGCGACCACAGGGATTCGTCGCTGTAGGGGAAACTAGCTAAAAGAGGAAGTGCCTGCTGAAGGGCTTGAGTGCAAAATTGCATTATTCTGGGTAGTGGTGGACGCTGAAGGCACCATTTAAAAAAAATGCCTTTATCTTTTTACCCCAGCCCCACTGTTTCATTTCAGTCTTTTACAAACGTCAAATGTTTCTTCTTTTTACTTTTCCTTCACTTCCTCAAAGCAGTTTGATCATTACCTATAAACATCACCCTGTGCATGCAGGAAGAACCCTTAGTCTGCTAGTTAAAAACAGGGAGATTGTGTGAAAGAAGCACTTCAGATTTCAGTTCATGCAAGGGTGTTCTAGCCCTCATGCTTAAATATTTTTACCTGCTTAAAAAAAAGTTTTTCCTGAATTCTACAGGTAACAGAGACCGGGGAAATCTATTAACTTCTGCACATCATTCCCACCCTGTTGTATTACTGATTTATTACAATGTGGAGATAGTGCTCACAGGGTAGATTTTTTGCACCCAATTTAGTAGCAATATCAAAACAAATCCTTTGATTTCTTATGAAAGCTTTTCTGTGAAAGTCATACACTGCACTTCCCAGTATGAGGTCTGCACTAAAGGAAGACCTATGAAGGGTCAAAAACAATGGAAATTTGTCATCACCCAGACCTCACATATGCCAGGCAATGGCAGAGACCAATGAAGTTTTCATCTAGGCACCAGCAGTCCGTGGGGGGGCCCAATCAGAGGAAATTCCACTAAGAAGGGAATATTAAAAAAGCAGCTTTTCCCCCTGCTGAAGTATTTGGGGTTGGCAAACAGCATTTGGCTGGAGGGCACTGGAAAGAAATGCAATATGCTTCCAATCTTTTTCCACCCACAGTTTAACGGTAAACAGCTCAACATACAATTAAGCTATGGATGGGCATGGAAGAAACCTGTACAAGATCTAAATCTTAACCACTTTAGAGAATAGCTATATTGTCTAGTAATTATTTCAGAAATGATCAAAGAAACAAAACAATTTAGAGCAGCACTGTTTGCAGACAACAATGTGTTATCTGTGGCTCTGGGAGATTTCAGTGAACAAAGTGAAGGGATTATTTACACCATCTATATGTATATAGTACAGCGCTCTGAAACGAAGACCCCATGATTACCACTTACACATAATAAAATAAACTATGTAAAAACTTTTTTTTTTATGATATATACTGATATATACTGATATAGACAGTAACAATAATAAGGGCAAGTGCACTTGATTGAAAAATATGAAAAAATAAAGAAAAGATAGCCTAATGTGTAAAGTAATTGCAATTTTTCTATTGACTTTGCTATAGTCTATCCACTTAAGAGAACCATTAGTAACCTTAAATTCCTGAAATTGCAGGTTTAGCTGCTGCCTGTTTGAGCTTGAAGTTGTCAAAACCGCCGTCACCAATGGCAAAAGTGCTGTATCTTTATTTCCCTTGCTTAAAGAAACTTCATCAACCTCAGAGGCACACCTTAAATAATAGCTTCAAAGATACAAAAACAAAAGTCTCTGGGTTTAGAATTAGGGTGGTGCCGAATAAATATAAATCAAATCCACAATAATTTCTAGCACAACAGAACATCAGGTTATCCATAACAGAACGTTTGTCAACACTAAAAATATAAATAGCCAAAGTACAGCTAAGTTTCCGCATTTTTGCACTCTCTCTACAGCATCTATTTACAATTATACATTTAATGAGGGAGCAAGGAACTTAACTAATTGTCTCCTAGGAAGTATCCTGAGGTAGGTCTGGAATTTAAACCCCTTAAATAAGACTTTGTTGGAAGTTGTGTCTTAAGATATGCTCACAACACTTAATTGTTTCTGGAACAATGTAATTTTAAATACAAGATTAGCCTTTTTGATATTCTGACAAGTTTTTAAAGGAAAAGGAGTGGTTCATATAACTTTAGGTAAGCAACTAGTAAGGACAAGCACAAACAAGCAAACTGAATCAGAAGTGCTGCAATATCTAAGAGTTTAGCATTATTATCCAAAGTTATATATTTTATTGAAGATGGCAGAGTCTTGATTTGAGGCTTTGGAGTTCCATATGTATTGGAATAAAATATGAATTTTGGATGTACCAGTGCACGAAATTGTTATGTTTCTTAATTCAATCCTTAATTTTTCTGTCACTCTCCACAGTTATAGCTCAAATCATGAATTAGAGGACAAAACAAAACTATAAGCCTTCTTCCGTTTTCCCTTTTGTATTTATGTTCTTCTTGTCTTTTCATTCTTTCAATTGATACAGTGATATAGAAATATGTCTTTTGAAAGAAGTCAAACATTAATGCTTATGCCATCACATGCCAAGGTACTCTTTAAGTGTATTTTCAAAGCCTACCTTACAGCTATTGTACCATTTGTTCCTCATACAATTATTAAATTGGAGACTTTTCATACAAGCTACTGATCCAAATTATAAAAATAAATACCCTTCAGCTTGTACCTAACTAGTCTAACTCTTGTCTGATAGCTCAAGGTCAGGTTGTTAAGCGAGAGACAGGTGTGCTTTGTAAAAAGATAGATCTCCTTGTCTGTCAATCCTCTAATTAGATCCCAATAACTGCCTTTTTAACATTTATTTCCAGAACTACACATTATTTTCCACATTGTAAATACATATATTACTGCATATTTAAGCTTGACATATTAATTTGATGCCTCTGTGAAATAAAGAAATGTCCCTACATCCATGCTGCCATACGCCTGTATGATGCCTTCATCTTCCTTTAACTGAACAACGAATTTTGAGATGGCATACTGTATAGTAAGACTGTATTAAGTTAGCAAAGCAACCAGAGACAGCAGGGTTGCAGATAATATGCAAGCATGTACTTGAAGACAATAAAAGGAAACATATTAATAAAAGAAACATGCCACTGAAAAGCATGCACTGCATATTTATGTCTCTCTTAAGTGGGGGAACAAATGTTTGAGATAAATTTAGACAGTTTAGACATTTTTTCCATGTAGTATTTTGATGCTCAGGTGACAACTATAGTACTACAAAAGTGTTTTACTATACTTTACTACTATTTTTACTAAAAATCTATAACTTAATACATCATGATGTTAATAAGGATTGTATTAATTAAGCTGATAAAGCACACAACTTGAGTCTGTTTTGCTAAAAACCTTTCTAACAGCATTAAAACTTGGTGCATCAGATGGACAGCACCCCTTTGTAATCTTGAGCCATCATTGTTAGCCATTGGTGTTCTTTAGGATAGAAGCACTGAACAGCCAGAAAGCAGTCCCTTGGTTTGGTTCATTATTTACAACTTCCCACCTGGAAATTCCTTATGAAGTGAATTGAATTCAACATACACCTTTCCGTTTATAGACCCTTGCTATAATTACAAGTTCAAGCATTGCCCCAAGGCTAGTATTTTCCATCTCCAAGGCAACCATAGCTGAGAGCATTAGATGCGACTGCTGACAAGATTTTACCTATAATGCTGCCAATATACATTTATAATGCAGTTCAACAACAACAAATCAAAAACACTGTCAGATTCCATCAATGTAAAGCTCCAAGATATTTGGGAAAATTTCAGTTCAAATATGCTGTATTATTTCCTTAAACTGTTAGCTGGGGGATGCTTAGGTTGGATATGCATAAGTATTCACAGAAGCAGAACTTCAACTAATTCTACCTCAATCTTGCTAATCAGCTGTTAACAAAAATCCACATCCAAGAGTGAGGGATGATTTTGCAAAATGGTTATGTCACATGCATGGTATCAGGACTAATATAATAATTAATTCTTTTTAAAGGGGATTATCTTACATGATTGTATTCGACATGCCCATGCTTGTAAATCTGTTTAGTAAATCATGCATTTTGTCCACGTCAAACCATTTAACCTTTCCTCCATGATCAATTCAGATGTCTGACTGTTGCAGTGAGAACCAAATAAAGTTTTATATTGAAGATGGCCTTGTTTAAATCGCTTTTATTCCTCAGGGTCTACTATGGACCTCTGCAAAGTACTTAAAGAATGGGATTTTTCTTTCACACAGTTGCAGATCTTCTCATACATATGTGAACCATTTAGTCACTTCACTTACAGGTCAGACATCTGGTAATGTCATCATTACTCTTTATTTTTATCTCAGTAACAAGGGATACCACAGGTATCTTACAAGAGTGGGGAAATAAGTCCTAAAGTGTTCCCAAGAGAGGGGAAGGCAACACATTCTTTACTATATAACTTGATTTTAATTTCCTGAATTTGAGTCATTAAATGTGAAATTCAATGTACATTTTCTCTTCTTCTGTAAAAAATAAAATACACTGCAGGTACTTTGTCCTCTTTTAGGATACCGCGAAAAGGAATTATTGTCTAATGTCTTTATATACATGTTATGGAATTCTATGGATACACCAAAGAAGAAGAAAAAGGGAAGTATACATATTTGTGAGCATTTCATATTTTTTATAATGAATCTCAAATGCTTCCTGGATGGTCTAGCAAATGGAACAGAGAAGTTCTCAGACAATTGCAAATGCTAAAACAGTTGTCAGTCAAGTCTGAGTTCTCCTGATTCTAACTGGAATTCTTGTCTTAGTCAGTATATGTGAAAATTAAGTCCACCACTTATTTTCTGCATACTCAGGACTTCCTTAGGGAAACCTGGAATCCAGAGATTCCAATCCTCCATTCCCACCCCCACTAACACATTTATTTATTCCCAGCAATATCCTTTTTTAAACCATCCTTTTTTGCAAATGACAGTATTTCACTTACAGTGGTATTTCCCTGTCTTGCCACAATCTTCTTTGGTGAACAAAAGGCAATCCCTGACTCAGCACTGGAATACATGTACCCATACAATAGGGCACCTTTCAGAAATCATTAGTGACTTGTTCAAATATATATGTACATACATATATCATATACTATTACAATAGCCCATAATATACTGAAGTATTGCAGCTATGCCTCATTCCTTACCTGCTATTCATGGATAATGAATATTCAAAACTAGAAGTGCGGTCTTCATAGAACTAGAGCTATGCAAGACATTACCTGAGTCAGTGTAGTATATGAAGTGTTGAAATGCAACATGTTAACACAAGTATAAGCTCAGACATTCTGGATAAGAGCAAGATTAAAAAAACAACAGTGAGGATTCTCTGCACCAGGCAAATTTACGGCAGACTTTCATTCTCAAGTTACCACAAATTACTCATTTTATACAATATATACAATATAGGCTACTTATTTTCCAACAGCACCATTTGTTCCTGATTCAAAATGGGGAATGTAATAAAGAGCAAAATGTCTATACTGTATTAACAGTCCTTCTCTTTTCCAAAACCAAAACTTAAAGAGATTGTGGTTAAAAGCACAGTTAAAGATGAAGGTGTCCCCAGCCTCAGTGTGTAGTGAGGTTTCCTAAAATCACCACCATCAGGAAAAGCAAAACTGGAATAAGCAGGCTGATGGTATTACACAAATACATTTCATAATATGGAAACAAATGTAAACCAACTGGTTTGCTGCTCTGACCGTATAAATGAGTGCATGCAGCATTATTATTATTATTACTATTATTACTATTATTATTATTATTATTATATTTATTTATTTATTTATTTCTTAGCAGACATCCTTATCCAGGGCGACTTACAAAATGTAAGCGCAATACAAAGTGCAAAATTACAGTGCAGTACAAGGCATAGCATAACAAAGTCTCTAACACCCCTCATATGAGCACTTGACCTTGCTTTGTTGGCACCTGTGTCATCTCTAATAATTTACTTTTCATCTTTCTACAACTCATTAGGATGAGTCTCTGTCCCATACAGTTTACAGTTTGTCATTGATACATAAATATAGTTTATATATATAAATAGATGAATTATTGAATAACATGGTTTTAATTGAAGGGTGTCAAAACTATTGGCTGGGACTTTGGTAAGGTATTATCAGCAGGAACACCCAAGAGTATGTGCTATGCCACTCCTCATCATATAGATAAAAGAAAATATTTGACTAACTGTTCACTTTCCAACAATTTATCAATAAATGTTGACTACACCTTTGTAGTCAGCCCTGTAAAATGATTTACTAAGAACACATACTGTAACTACAGACTCTCACTTTATACAGCCTAGTTCTCGTTGTATATGAATTAAAGTGATGCAGTTTACAATATCACATTCTTAGAAAACATACGACTCTGGTAAATGTTTTTGATGTAATGATTTCAATTATTTATAGTAAAAACTTAAAAAATCAAAACCATTTAGTTAGAACTGCTTTGAGGGAAGGGGAACGCTTAAGCATAAAACAAGGCTGAGTTTAATGATGAAGAATATGACAAACATCCACTGTCAAGCAGCTATATTACATAGGCACCTGACAAAGCCTTCACAATGAATCCATTTATATTGAGCAGAATGAAAAGATCTGCTATAGCCCACAGCTACATCATGTCTTTCATCTTTGCTTCACATGTAAACTTGTGGTGCAAAAGAAAATATCAGAATACAGATACAAAACAGCCTCTAGTTAAATGCATCCCTTTAGAACATTGGCTCTCAAAGTGTGGTCCCAGGACCACCAGTGGTCCATAGACTCCTTAAGGTGGTCTGCCGGCTGATGCAAATGCAGAGTATTTGTAAATTTTATATATATTTTTATTTTTACTTGTACAGGTTGAATTAATAATTTGTAACTGCCAACTTACACACCCAGTCTCTATATCACGATGGGTACAAAGTTTGGGGTTTATTTTCACGATGTAGTAGAAAGAAAATATTAACACCTAATACAAAATGATCTCATATACTGAGAAAACAAACTCTTTATGTAAGAGAGTAGATATTAAAGCCATTTCAACTCAAGAAATGCAGTAGAGAAGCTTGACAAAAACTTCAGCTAGTACAGGAGTGCATTTTCATAAGAATCCACTAGTTGGGACAAGTTACTACAAGTTAGTACTGTGGCCATGCTTTTTCATCCTTATAGGGTATTCTTTAATAGAATAAATAAATAAATATAGAGGGCAAAATCTTGGATTTTATTGTGATAGCCCTGGGTAAGGGAAAGACAAGGGATTCCAGGCAAGGGTGTGCCTGGACTAAACCTATCAGCAAGAATGAGCTGTCACTCATTTACACTGAAGACTTGCAATCAAAGTTGGGCTCTATGCTGTTGACACTTATCTAGGTGCATGTGAGAGCGTGTGCTGCCGACCCAGCCCAGCCCAATGGAATGTTAATACATTCAGAAACTATTCTGCACACACCTATAAGTGGTGATTTATTGGCCAGAAACAGCATGAATCATTGAGTTCACAAAATGGATCCACAGGCACTCAAAGCACTGGTGTGAGCTGGTTGTGCCCTTTCCTTGGTGCTATGAGGGAAAATCAGGATCTGTGCTGTAGTATAGGAAAGGACATAAAATAGCCAAGGCAATTCTAAGTATAATTTGTTTAATTTTATAAAGCGATTTTGTTATGTTGAGTCACATGCTTACTAAGTGAGGATGAAGATTTCCATAAGCCTAGGGACATCAGCTGCACACGGAGCAGCAGGTATCGCAACCCTGTTCAGATAAACAGCAGCTTAAATCTTTGGAAAACAGGTAATCCAGTCTAATTGAGCAAAGCCTAGGTGAATAACAACATCGTCTATTGCCCCTGCAGGTCTACATCCCTCTCAGAGACTGACATATAAGCTGGTAACATTACAATTCTAAAACATATGACAACCTGAGCCTAGTATAACAATCGCATTGTATTTTAATTATTGTGTCTCACAATTTGAAAGCACATATTAACAGTTAAGCATGTCCCATATCCAGGGCATCACTTACAACTGATATTTACCATTGCAATGTATTGTCTTAAAGGTTAACCATATTGGCACTCTGAGTATTTACATTTCAGTCATTGTCTAGAATTAGTTGTGTACCTCAGTAGTTGTGTTTCAGGTTTGTGTGCAATGATTAAGATTAAGTCCAGCATAGATGTTTCTTCTCTTCAACACTACAGTATGCTAGTTTTGGCAGCTACACCTAACAAACTGTAAACCTAATAAGAGGGGGAAGTATAGAAAGCCCCAAAATCTATTAAAATCCCTATTAATACACGTAATCCCAAATTATGTGTTTAATGTATGGAGATGTAATTTACTATTTACACTATTGAGTTCATTCAAAGATCTGGCTCCCTCTGCTGGTCATCTGGTCAGGCAACAATCATGGTATACCTCATAAGGTATTTGTACTGGCAATGTACAGCAAGTAGAAATCATTGAAAAAACCTTTTAGTTCTTCTGCTATTTATAACATCTACTTTTGCATTTCCTTTTTAACTCCATGTAGGCTGTTAATGATCATTTAATTAGTCAAAACAAAATTCAACATATTTGTCAAAGGTATTATTTTGCACCAGGTTTCAAAAGCTCTAATAATTAAAAAAGTTGATTTCTATAGCAACACACCCAAACACACAGAAGCTCAAGTCAGAGTCATGCTCCTTGCTTTATTTTTAGAGCTGTGGTTAGGACTGAATCAGAGCAGTACAAACCCACTCAAAGGGAAAATAAAAGCCTACATTTTTTACTTTTTTCAAAGTGGTGAAGGCTTTTAAACTTTACCCATATACAATTTCATATTCTATGGCTTTCCCACTTTCCCTTACCACACAAGAGCCATTCCCAGAGATATGGCTGGTTTTCATTTGGAAGCAGGGATTTTAAGGTTAAGCCCATGAGTCCTGTAATTTCTAAGGGGGTGGGACGGGAGAAACAAGGAAGCTCTCCTCCTAGACTCTTAATTATGTTTGACTGTAATGTCAATTAAGACCAGATTAAGTACTCTTTATTTATTTATTTTTAAGAGTTTTCTTTTAGAAGAAATGCCAACAAGAAGAAAAAAAAATACAAAAGCATTTTCCTTTAAGACCAGTAAAAATGATTGAGTATAACGACTACAATGCAAAAACTCTTCTGTTTCTGTCTTTAACTGAATTTCACAGGAAGAGACAACACTGGTTCACTGTTAACTGATTAGCCTGATAATCAACAACCACCATCTCAAATGTGTATGTGTGTGTATACACACACACACACATATATATAACAATCACAGTCCTCTATCTCCTGTAATCCTCAGATTTTATTGAAAGTCTCAAGTGTTAATAAATTATCTTTACCCTTTTTCATGAAAGTAAGTGGGTGAAGAAAGCAAATATACAGAAGACATCACATGAATCATGTTGGCCTCACATCTCGATATTCTGGGTGCAGAAGAGAGGGAACGCCACTAGGGGAGGTGGCAACACATACAGGTAGGTAATTTTAACTTGCCGATCCTCATTACACAGCACTCTCTTGATTGGTTGAATTATTTATATACCATCTCTACAGTTTCAGAACAAAAAAAATGTTAGCCTGTATTTTGGTTGGATAGTCACAAGTAATGAGGTTTTGCTGCCAGTCACTGATGCACAAAATCATGATTAAAGCTGCTGGGGAAGCCAAGACAAATTATCCTGAACTGCCTTCTCTCTTACATTCAGACAGCTGGCAGGCATACTCTTGAAGATTCTACTTTAAAATTCCCACCCTGGAGTCGAGTCTGTCGTGCCAAAATGTAATAGGCTCAAAGTTGTATATTTCTTGTAATGTCAGCAAGCAAGGGAGGCCTAATGTTTTTGACGCATTATAAAAGTGCAGAACACAGAAATTGGCTAAGTGTCAGCTGGAATCATTGGCAGGGCAGGAAAGAAATTTAATCCATATGGAAATTATGAAACCAAATTTGCACATAGTTTTGGGAGTGCCTGATTAGTCATATGTGTATGTACATTGTGTTTGTAAATGTATGTGGACAAAGTGCATTCCCATGTGCATATTTGTGCATATATATGTATGTATGTATGTGTGTATGTGTGTGTGTGTGTGTGTGTGTGTGTATTTTGGGGGGCGGTGGGGTTGACTGTCTAAGATTTAAACAAATATTAGGCTAATAAATGAATGCCAAACACACTGAAATGCTCAAAAAGTTTCAAAACACATGCCACATGTCCATGTGGTAATGCTTACAGGGAAGATATTTGTAGAATACTGAAATTCTGAACACATTTGTATACAGAAGTACATGCAAAATAACAAGTGAAAACCATATCTGAATTTAATTCTGCAGTAATCCTTAAACACCATGTTTTCAGGCTTTGGTGTACTATAACTGCCAGTGCACCTTAATTTCTTAACCAAAAAAAAAAAACACATTCACAAATAGAGACTTTGTAGCTGGAAGACCATATTATATATATATATATATATATATATATATATATATTATTTTTTTTTTTTTTTTTTTAAGGATTTAGGCTAAGTTTCCTATGGAATTGTAATACCTTTAACAACAGATGTGAGAGATGTGAAATAGGATATTCTTCATTTTTAGACCTGGTTGTCATAGTGGATAGTTTCACAGTCGATAGTTGATTTAGACTTTTTATTTAGAATGTTCAAGTAGTACGAACTATTCAGTGTGTTTCTTACAAATATGTAGATATAGCTACATAGACATAGGTGTTGCTGTTGTTAATACTACTACTACTACTACTACTACTACTACTACTACTACTAATACTAATAATAATAATAATAATAATGTGTACCAGTTTGTTATTATATATCTTATATATATATATATATATATATATATATATATATATATATATATATTATATGCATCCCTTCATTTTCAATCAGCGTTTCATTCAATACAGGGTCAAGGTACATGTTCAATCACAACTGGTCAAAGCAATAAATTAATAAAACATGTATGCACGTAGATTGTCCTTGAGAAGTTAGTAACAGCCTACGTACAACACATTTACGATTATTTAAATGTCATTTGTAGTCTGTTTTTCGTAGTTACAAGCCTACGCTGCTCTTTATATGGGATACTGGTTAAAACATGGGTTAAAACGTTCTTTAAACTACGCCTGCGTATCCAAAACTCCTCCCCTCCCGAGCCCCACATGGGGTGGACATCTCACTCACCTGCGCAGCACATTTTATTCGACAAAAACCAGCTCCGCTCTTCTGCACCCATTTCATTCAACAAATTTGCCCTTTCGTAAATGATCTCCCGTTTAAAGGCGCCGTACCACGAATTTCCTCCTCCGGAGACTTTCGGAGAATCTTCCATTTCTGCAATGAACTTCAAATCACGGTTGTATTTATAACTACACTATTACTACAGACATCCGAACTAGCATGAAAGCCCTTCTTTCTTCGCAGACTGTTCTGCATCAGGAGAAAGAAAGAAAGAAAAAAACACACGCCGATGTATCCGATTACACATAGTGAAGTTTGCTTTCCTTTTCAAAGCCCTGCCCATTTTATAGTGTAGTAAAAGCGAGAGTAATGAAATAGGTACCGTACCTTAAGAAATACTCTGCCACAGACAAAGACAACGTACATCCAGAGATGTTATCATCCTGAATCGTGTTATTTATTTATGTGTGCTGTTATGGAAACAATGCGTTTCAAATTCATGAAGGGAAGTAGACTAAAAAGATCTATTCTTAGGTATACACATATATACACACACCTGTACATTTTCAACATGCTTCACACTAAAATATAAACAGCATTTTCAACCAGCACTAAAACAGTTTAATTTAAAAAGAAAAGAAAAAAACAGGACAGGTTAGATTACCAACAGAGATAAGCAAGAATGATGGATTCTGGACATTTCAACATAAAATTAAAGCTTCAGACACGCCTTCACACACTAGTGTTTCTTAAAGGAGAAATTCATGTTTATTCATTAGCTTAACACAGAGTTGATTTTATTCCATAAAAAAACTAAATTACTGAAGCAAGCAAACAGGCTAATCGCATTGCTCACAATTAGGATATGTTTCCTCCATAAAACAAATTAATATTATGCACAGCAAGGTCGTTTTATGACTGGCTGGGCTGGACCATCTGAATACTTTCTTCAAAACATTCCTATGCCATGTGTTCACCTACAGTTCAAAACCATCCTTATCTGACAAACATGCAACAACACCTTTCAATAAACTTCTAGGAATGAACTTCCACGGAAGCACTTATTATAAAACTGTTGCAACCAGATGTTTGTGAGGGAAGACATACATTTCTGCTACAGGCTACATTTTGGTTTGATCGGTAGAAAATCACTTCAAACATACATTATCTATAATGGTCAATCACTGAGCAGCATTTTTTTTTAAATCCCTGTACATTCTATGTCGTACATAAACATCTAGTCTAGTGCACAGAACTGTCACATAGAAAATAACATATAATTGATGACACTTATGACACTATCATTAATTCTGATCTTTTCTAAATTTTCTGGAATCACTTATTGTGTAAAAGTTCTCATATTGCAGTTTGAGGTTCTCAAGATCAAAACAAATCTTGCACAATAAGATACACACATCCTATTAAAATACTTTGTGTCTTTTAAGCTGGCAGAAAAATGTACCCATGTATATAATTTAATATGAAGTGGGCTAACTGAGAATAAAGAATATGTGTTGATGTTATCTTCTTAGACACTGCTTTAATTTCAAACTAAAGCAATTACAGAGGGAATGTGCTTTTTTTTATGTTCAACATGAATAATAAACTAATTTTAATTAGATATAATCCACAGTACATTCTGTAATTGTAGAGCGTATAATGCACTTTATATTGCATGTCAAAAGCTGCTAATTTATTTCCCACATGTTAGACTCCTGTTGAGGAGTTTGTTGTGGAGGAGCAGAGCGATTGTGGGTTTGGTTTGTGTTTTGTTTTAAAAACAAAGACCGAAAACAACACTACGAACGATAGAGCCTGATGTGGAAAGGACGTGTGTGTCTATTTTATGCTTTATGCTTTACATGATTGGAGACAGTGTAATAAATACACTTTTCTCTTAAGAGATATTAAGAAGAGCTAAACGTGTATAGACAACTTTATATTCAGACACACATTATGTTACTGTAAGAAAACTTTTCCATGTGCAGCAATACAATAATTGCTATTTATTATGATTGTTATTATTGTAATCAAAATCAAGAGATGTGCTAGTAGATATGCATTTTAAATGGCACAACTTGACTCCCTTAACTTATTACTCTTACTACAGATGTGTAACCTGAAACGACACTTTTTGCCACATTATTTTTAATTTACTTAGCAGACGTCCTTAACCAGGGCAAGTTACAGTTGAAACAAAATACACACGTTTCACGCTTAATCATACAGTAACAGCAGCTACAATATAGCAGGTTATAATTGAACTAAAGTGTGCACGTTTCAATCATGGCGTTTATGGACACATTTATAAACCAGTCCTTAATATTTTAGAGGGAAACCCAGATCTGCTTTATTTATTCATTCATTCATTCATTCATTCATTCATTCAACTTGTAAATGGACACACGTTAACTAAATCGTGTTCGCCTTCATGCTGATTGACTCTTCGGGGCTGTTATACATCACACTGCAGATATTTATTTTATTGAGGAAAAAGGACTGATTTTACTTAATTTTACTCATGCATATTTTTATGTTGAAAAAAGATTTTATCATTATAATTGTTTTGAATGTTCTACCTCAGATTTGTGAAATGATCCACTGTTTGTCAAGTGTTTGTCATGTTCTGACCATAAATAATAGTTTAACCGTCTGGTTTCTTCAACTTTCACTTAGGGGCAAAAATCAGCCTTTAAACTTTAAAGAAACAATGATTTTACATTTATCGTGATAATTATCGATATCGACTGAAAGTAATTTTATTTATCGTGACAACATTTTTGGCCATATCGCCCAGCCATACTTGATACTAACACTTTTCAAAAGATTATTTCAAACAGATTTTCCAATCACATCAATAAATTAGTCAGTTATTTATTCTGTATGTATTCCAATATTCCTGCCATGACTTATGTTTTTTAAGGCTGTTCTTTGTCTCCCAAACATAGCTCTAGGAAGGACTTTGTTCCAGTTAAAACTTTCTGCCAGACATTCTAATATATACATATACATATATATATATATATATATATATATATATATATATATATATATACACATATATACACTCACCTAAAGGATTATTAGGAACACCATACTAATACTGTGTTTGACCCCCTTTCGCCTTCAGAACTGCCTTAATTCTACGTGGCATTGATTCAACAAGGTGCTGAAAGCATTCTTTAGAAATGTTGGCCCATATTGATAGGATAGCATCTTGCAGTTGATGGAGATTTGTGGGATGCACATCCAGGGCACGAAGCTCCCCTTCCACCACATCCCAAAGATGCTCTATTGGGTTGAGATCTGGTGACTGTGGGGGCCAGTTTAGTACAGTGAACTCATTGTCATGTTCAAGAAACCAATTTGAAATGATTCGACCTTTGTGACATGGTGCATTATCCTGCTGGAAGTAGCCATCAGAGGATGGGTACATGGTGGTCATAAAGGGATGGACATGGTCAGAAACAATGCTCAGGTAGGCCGTGGCATTTAAACGATGCCCAATTGGCACTAAGGGGCCTAAAGTGTGCCAAGAAAACATCCCCCACACCATTACACCACCACCACCACCAGCCTGCACAGTGGTAACAAGGCATGATGGATCCATGTTCTCATTCTGTTTACGCCAAATTCTGACTCTACCATCTGAATGTCTCAACAGAAATCGAGACTCATCAGACCAGGCAACATTTTTCCAGTCTTCAACTGTCCAATTTTGGTGAGCTTGTGCAAATTGTAGCCTCTTTTTCCTATTTGTAGTGGAGATGAGTGGTACCCGGTGGGGTCTTCTGCTGTTGTAGCCCATCCGCCTCAAGGTTGTACGTGTTGTGGCTTCACAAATGCTTTGCTGCATACCTCGGTTGTAACGAGTGGTTATTTCAGTCAAAGTTGCTCTTCTATCAGCTTGAATCAGTCGGCCCATTCTCCTCTGACCTCTAGCATCAACAAGGCATTTTCGCCCACAGGACTGCCGCATACTGGATGTTTTTCCCTTTTCACACCATTCTTTGTAAACCCTAGAAATGGTTGTGCGTGTAAATCCCAGTAACTGAGCAGATTGTGAAATACTCAGACCGGCCCGTCTGGCACCAACAACCATGCCACGCTCAAAATTGCTTAAATCACCTTTCTTTCCCATTCAGACATTCAGTTTGGAGTTCAGGAGATTGTCTTGACCAGGACCACACCCCTAAATGCATTGAAGCAACTGCCATGTGATTGGTTGGTTAGATAATTGCATTAATGAGAAATTGAACAGGTGTTCCTAATAATCCTTTAGGTGAGTGTATATATATATATATATATATATATATATATATACACACACACACACAAGGGATTATCTCCATACCTCAGATAACAGTTAATTTTACAGCTACACCCATTAGTCTCTTTGTATTCTTTGAACATTGGCAAAAATCTATTATTATTTAATAATGATCATGTATCATGAATCAAAAGGGTTTAATTCTAAATGTGTTCATGTCATTTGAATCACATACTTTAGAGAAAATGTCATAGAAATAAATCAGCAGCATATAGATTTAGCTGGAAGCACTTTGAATACTTGCCAAAGGTTAGGATTACTCAGCTTTTCAAGGTGTAATGTTTTAAAATGTTGTCTTAAGCCTGTTTATGTTACCTATATCTGCACTCTGAAGGTTATGAGTATATATATATATATATATATATACACTCACCTAAAGGATTATTAGGAACACCTGTTCAATTTCTCATTAATGCAATTATCTAACCAACCAATCACATGGCAGTTGCTTCAATGCATTTAGGGGTGTGGTCCTGGTCAAGACAATCTCCTGACCAAACTGAATGTCTGAATGGGAAAGAAAGGTGATTTAAGCAATTTTGAGCGTGGCATGGTTGTTGGTGTCAGACGGGCTGGTCTGAGTATTTCACAATCTGCTCAGTTACTGGGATTTTCACGCACAACCATTTCTAGGGTTTACAAAGAATGGTGTGAAAAGGGAAAAACATCCAGTATGCGGCAGTCCTGTGAGCGAAAATGCCTTGTTGATGCTAGAGGTCAGAGGAGAATGGGCCGACTGATTCAAGCTGATAGAAGAGCAACTTTGACTGAAATAACCACTCGTTACAACCGAGGTATGCAGCAAAGCATTTGTGAAGCCACAACACGTACAACCTTGAGGCGGATGGGCTACAACAGCAGAAGACCCCACCGGGTACCACTCATCTCCACTACAAATAGGAAAAAGAGGCTACAATTTGCATAAGCTCACCAAAATTGGACAGTTGAAGACTGGAAAAATGTTGCCTGGTCTGATGAGTCTCGATTTCTGTTGAGACATTCAGATGGTAGAGTCAGAATTTGGCGTAAACAGAATGAGAACATGGATCCATCATGCCTTGTTACCACTGTGCAGGCTGGTGGTGGTGGTGTAATGGTGTGGGGGATGTTTTCTTGGCACACTTTAGGCCCCTTAGTGACAATTGGGCATCGTTTAAATGCCACGGCCTACCTGAGCATTGTTTCTGACCATGTCCATCCCTTTATGACCACCATGTACCCATCCTCTGATGGATACTTCCAGCAGGATAATGCACCATGTCACAAAGGTCGAATCATTTCCAATTGGTTTCTTGAACATGACAATGAGTTCACTGTACTAAACTGGCCCCCACAGTCACCAGATCTCAACCCAATAGAGCATCTTTGGGATGTGGTGGAACGGGAGCTTCGTGCCCTGGATGTGCATCCCACAAATCTCCATCAACTGCAAGATGCGATCCTATCAATATGGGCCAACATTTCTAAAGAATGCTTTCAGCACCTTGTTGAATCAATGCCACGTAGAATTAAGGCAGTTCTGAAGGCGAAAGGGGGTCAAACACAGTATTAGTATGGTGTTCCTAATAATCCTTTAGGTGAGTGTATATATATATATATATATATATATATATATATATATATATAAAATTTATTAAATAAATAAATGAATGAATGAATGAATACATTTTCCCAGAAAGGTGTGTTTCCAGACCAAACTACCTCGAACAAAACCTCAACAGACTTTTCTGGTTAAGTGGTCTTTAAAAGCTATGGACAGTTACTAAACTGATTCAGACAGCTTAGAAAAAGGAAATTAAAATAATTGTAATAAGTAACCTTTATAATGGAGCCAAGTTTAAACACAAAGACCTTTAGGAAAAGTGTTATAAAACATAATGAAATGAGGCAAAGGAGCAGGCACTGGTTTTGCAAGGAAGAGAGTATTCTCTGAGATCCAATTATTTTCTACAATACCACTGAGAGTTAAATCACATTTCCTTTTAAATGTATTTTGGCAGGGAATTAGAACTGTTAGCGTCACTGAAAAATGACTAATCGTGTAAAGGAAGGGAACATTCACAGAGAATTAATTTTCAGGCCATAAAGGAAATCCTTTGTTACTGGTTGTCTGGTGCTCTGTCCCACATCTGGATGCAAGAAGAGAGGAATTAGAATCTGTGGCATGTACTGTAAATGGATTCCATTTGAAGCACAATATCACAATCTAATCCCACAATGCATCTTTCCAGAGCCTACTTCCAGCTAGACAATAACAGACTCCTGCAAAAACACTTATTTTCTCCAGATTTCATAAACACATTTTTGTCACACTCCAGGGTTGCATGGTCTGTTTTTTGTTCCATATGAGTTATTTTATTTAACCTCTTTTATCAGTTCCTTCCTTAATCTATTGATTTAATTAAGCCTATAAAACCTGCTAAACTGTAACTCTCCACAACCATCCTCCAACTTGGCACATTTTCCATCCTCTGTCAAACAGCTAGTCACTCAGGAATAGTCAGATCATTTCCAGTTCCGTGGTACAGCACTAAAACACACGGGCAAAATACATGCCTCTCACAGGGTTCATAGTAAACCGACAAAGCCTTTAATACATTCTGCTGACATAAGGAAAAGACATGATGAGTGTATTATGTATTATTATAAATTATACAGTTCTGACGGGTCTGACTTTTAATCTCAAAAGGTGAACGCTATTAATCTACATTACACATTTGAAGCATTGTCTTAACAATTCAGTAGTGTTGCTTGGAAGATGCCCATGATTCACTTCTAAAAATCCATGCTCATGAAAGTAACTTAACAGTTACTTGCAGCTACCATAAAAAAGTAGAACTCCCCCATTTTCTTTCACCACTTTAATGACCAAAATATAAATAGTAGCCCTTCTGCATGTAAACTTGTATGATGTAAAAACACATGGTGGTTCAGCAGTACTTATTTACTGTTTACTTGTTTATTTGGAATGGTAACCCACCTTGTACAGTGAGGGAAAAAAGTATTTGATCCCCTGGTGATTTTGTATGTTTGCCCACTGACAAAGAAATGATCAGTCTATAATTTTAATGGTAGGTGTATTTTAACAGTGAGAGACAGAATAACAACAAAAAAAATCCATAAAAACACATTTCAAAAAAGTTATAAATTGATTTGCATGTTAATGAGGGAAATTTAAACTGGCAAGGGCCACTGCTCATGGACTGCTGTACAGTAGGAGTTTACTCAGCTGCTGTTGCTGAAAATGCAAACACTTTTGTTTTTCAATTTAGTTATAAATACCTGCCAAGTAGGTAGGTAGATAGATACACAGACAGATAAAGGAGATCAATAGATAAATGGAAGTGCTTTATTGATACTTTTATAAAACTGTTGATGCAAGCCAACTATTTCATGCAAGTACAGTGCAAAAATACCTGGTAATAGATCTAAACCACAGTGCTGATCCAGTCCCTCAATCTAAATACTAAGCTGAGACACTACTGAAAACCTTCATTACTTGACTACCAGTGGACTTCATTTAACTGATGGAATGGCAAACATCCCTAAAGCAGAGGTAAGAGTTCACTAATGGAATGACCTCATGAAACAAAGGTATGCAGATTATGTCAGTTTTATTTATGCATGTTTACTTATGTAACCTTTGCCACCAAATCGGAAAAGCATGAGCTAAGGTCCTTCTATTTTTGCTCTCACGGATGATCAAAATATCTTCATGCTGTTGTTTTTTATTAATTATTTTCAAAACAGTAATACCGGTGGTAATCCTTACACACATTGGATGGAAATTTAATAGCATAATGACCCATCCTAATTTCCGACACAGATGTTGAGTTTTTAACCACTACATTTGCATCAACATGGTATGATATAAACTAAAATACACTATTATTAGTTAACCTTGAACTGACTCTTTCAATGGCAAACCGATAAAGCAAATACTATGCTCTTACTCAAAAATATGTTTGTCATTAAATCTATATGAAATAAAAAGTTGCCAGGTGAAAATAAATTAATCCAGCAAAACATGAATTACCACTTTCCCCATTCAGAGAAAAGTTTCCTTATCCAATAGGAGAGGCTGACTGCTGTTAGCATCATTCCCTTTCTGTGCAACTAAATTATGTGTCTGGGCATTGTATCAAAGAAGGGACAAGAGGAGAAACCGGAATGAAAAAGGTGAAACTGTCATCAGCCTAGTCTCTGTGTCTGGAAACCAACAACTACGACCAGATACATTGCCAATCCACATGAAGACTGCAAATTAACTGAGAAATTAATTGCATAAACACTTCACACAGCTGTGATGGGATCGGAGTGGTTCAGGATGTTTTTTAAAACCTGGAACCTTTATTTGTCTGGCAGTTTACCTTACGTTTGGTGTACTGCTTAACATAAAAAAATAGATAAATCAAATGATAATTATACCTGCATTGTGTCAAACATATATGCAGAACCAAGGTAAACACACACCTTTTTGTTGCCAGCACAATGAAAGGACACCTATCTTTAGTTAAGTCATACAAAGAGGATTTCACGAGTTAATCCTAAAGTTCTGCAGTAGTTCCGTCTCCCAAGTAGATTTCTTTTTTTTTTTTTTTTAATAACACTCTGATGATATTTGTCACAGGTGTCACATGTATTTAATTTCTCATGCATTATTATGGTTCTCCCTTCTGACTTGGCAACATCAGCTCCCTTTGATAGGGTGGGGCCTTCTTCCTATCTGAAGAGGAGCCCAGCAACCCATACATGTGACCAATGTCACACAATCGCCCACGAGGAGATGAGTCCAGCAAATTCTCATTTAGTTGTTGACGTTTCTGTTTCTATGCTTTCCAATTTCTGCTCCTCCTGTGATGCAGTGCTACGGAGCAGAGATCAAATTCTAATCTCAGTTTAGAAACAGTCACACAGAATGGCAAGATGAAGGCTGCCCAATTGATGTGATGTCTTGGTTTTAGAACATACAATCTTGATACTTTATGTTAGTGAATACATTGATGTTTCGTACTTCAATGGATTCCATGTCAGAGTTCAACTTGACAAAAAGCCAACAATTTTCATACTCATTAGTCTCTTCCTCTGTAATTCCATATAAAAGTTAGAAAATCTTGAACTGCCATCACCTCACTCTTGTCTTGGCTCGGCTTTAAGCGGTTTGTCTCTGGATGAAAAAGAGAAGGTCAAAATTGCCGTTGTATATATATAAAAAAAAATATTAAAGGAGTGTGTCACGTCAAGTTACAGTAAACTGAAAACATTCAATGTCATAGAATGCAAACAGAGCAAGTACTGTAAACAATAAGCAGCCTGCATCCCTATGGGGAGGGCTGAGTGATGTCTGTGCAACAGGCTGTCATCACATCAGATGAAATTTGAGAGGAATTGGAAAACCTCTCCGCCTACTCCAGCCCGGGCTGGCGGGTGGCACACAATGAAGGCATAATGAGAACTCAATGCAACAAAGGCATTAAGCAGGAAAAGGTCACTGTAGTCAATATGCACAAAAAATAATGGCAATGTTTGGCAGCTCTACTGCGACAGTGACTCCTGTACTTCCAAGGTTAAAAAAAAAATCTACCTTAAGAAAGGGCATGAATACGGCTCCTTCAAAAATCTAAAACTATTATTAAAGAAACCCATTTTACAAATAACAATGTTCTCAGTATCATGATGACTTTTAAAGCTGTAAAATGTTTAATTCAATTTGCATAAGCGAGATAAACTTTTCAGAGGAAAAACACAAAAATGCCAATTTTGCAGTTTGCCTTTTTCAAGGTTTGTACATTGAACTATCCACAAATGAGAATTATTTTTTGTTCTCAAGCAAGAATCTTCATCTTTATTATAATCTTTTGTACATATATTTTCCTCTCTCTCTCTCCATATTATATATATTTGGATTAGGTAACAGACTTTCGGATTTAGACTTTTACCTACGGAACAGATTTCTGACTTTGATTGTTTACTTGTGCATTTCTATGTTTATATTAGATCTATGTGTAGAGAGGGAGCCATGTGTCATATGTTTAGTTAGGCTCCAAGAAGAGCTATGGTTTTTGCTTATGGTTTTGTCTGTTTACTTCCAAACACCACACACTGTTTCTAAATAAACCCACACTTTGCCTGCCTGGTGTTTCACAAAGTGCCACAATACTTAGATGTCATGCAAAATACAGGATACAAGCTTTATGACTTTTTTTATATATATATATAAACATCCAACTTAAAAACAACAGAAGAAAACTAAGTAGATCTCTAAAATCTTATGAGTCTCGCTTTACTATGACGTACTCGCCTCTTTACGTCATTAAATAACAACCAGCACTTCTAGGGTTAACTACATTTTCCTTAGGAGTGAGTGAGCAAGCAAGAGAGAGAGAGAGCGCAAGAGAGGGCAGAGAAACTGAATCAGTACACAACCGAGGAAGACCGAAAAGGAAGAGCAGAGAGCGCAGAACCCCAAATGACTTTGTAACCTGATGAAGGTTAGTGCGTTTTCAGCCCAAAGCTGTTCCGTCTGAAGTTCTTGAACTTACCTTCACTAATGTCTTTCTTGCGCTTTCTCCAGTGCCAAACAACAATCAGCGTGACAATGTGGCCCAAAACCACCAGAGTCGGGAATACGTTTCCAGGGGGATTCGCCGGCATTGGTACAGAAAGTAGTTGCAAGAGCCCACGACAGGTGGAGTCGGAGGAGGGGGGGGGGACTGGGCTTAAAAAAAAAAGTAAAGATAATTTGCTCTCAGCTACAAAGAAAGAGAGACGGAACCCCCCTCCCTAGGGTGATTTACGCACTGACAGCAGTGGTAGCGTTCCCTCCCCTCTAGCTCTCTCTCTCTTTCGTCTGTAAATGTCTCAGCCCTTCCCTCTTTCGTCTCTCAAGCTCTCAGACTACAGTGCAAATTTGCCTCCCATGTTTTTTCTGTTTCTCTGCATTCTCAAATCCTGCCTCCCATCACCATGTGTGCGCGTATTTACCGTCATCTATTTTTACCACAGGCGACTGCCGCACTCCGGTCCTCAAGTATAGTTAATAATGCTATAGACACTGTCACACTGAGACAGCGTCCATGTGATGGCAGAACACACACAAGTAATTACTTGGAAGACTTTTTCAAACCTGTCTCTTTGCTGCCTCTTAAATGTAAAACTGTTCTAATGTCTCACTATTTAATTTTTTGGCTCTCTTCTCTGGAGATTTATTTCCCTCTCCACATAATTGCTTCCTCATGTGCAAGTTCTCTTTTCACCCTTCTTTCTCAAGGATACTTCCAATATGCAGTCTGCTTAAGGAAGTTCAACTTTAAAACTGGATCCTTCCTTTTCAGACTTTAAGTTTAACTACGATAAGGTTTCCCTCCTAACCAATAAGCTCTTTAAGTAAAACCAGCTGCAGTTTCCCTTGTGTCTATATGTAACAAAGCACACTCACAGAGGCAACCAGTTCTTCTGGACTGTCCTGTTAAAAACTATAGGAAATCCCTCTCAATAAAAAAGCACCCAGTCCAGCCTCAAAATGGATATGAAAACTGTACATTATAGGCTTATGTTGCTGATGCAGGTCCTACCCTTCATACAATTAACTTCTCCCAACAACAACAAACAAGTTATTATGTTTTTGTGTGGTTGTACATTTTGTTTTAGATTTAAATTGGAAAGACTTCAGATCTTTCTGATTCTGTTGTTTACATTCTCTCACATTTCCAATTTTACTCCCTCTATTTTCAAACCAAAACTATTAAATCAATCAAAATCAACCAAAACTCTGCATGTACCCTGCTTTGTTTTCTTTGTCAGTCATAAAGTTCTTGAAGAAAATAAACTGTAACCCTTGTCACAAAACAAATATGAAGTGCCATACACCACATTAACAAGCCACACACACACCAGCCAAAGAAGCTAAGCAGAACTTCATTAGCTGCCTCATGTGGGCTCCAGAGCTGAGAGCATTCTACTGCTGCTTACGTACAGAATTACCAAAAGAAAGTTAAGAATACAAGTCCATTCCCCTCCTCCCTGGGCAATGCAAATGAAAGCCAAATACCATGTACCAGTGTCACCTCCGGAGGTTGCCGGAGGGAGGGCAACAGTCACGAGCTGTGGCATTAACAGTCAAATAGATACATAAAAAGATACGACACTAAAACATAATTCAGGTCGGCCATCGTGAGGACGTGTTAAAAATGGAATAGCAACTGGCTTGAAGGTCGAACGACCTCTCGATTTCCTCTCTCTTAAATATAAAAGACATTTCACACATTCTCCTCTCCTAAAAAATGCACGGCTCCCACTCCCACGCACAAATGTCAAGCCAGAGAGACAGTGACCTACCAGGTATGATCTTCATCTGGAGCTCAGGAGGAGGAAGAGGAGGGCAGAATGGAGAAAGGAGACAGGAGAGGTGAGGATGGTTGAGACAGGGGGGAAATGGAGGAGAGTAGAGGCTTCTGTTTGTTGAGCTCTGCTTGGTATCTCTCCTTTTTTTCAATTTTGACAGCCCATACCTCCTGCTTGGATTTGTCAGTGTGTTCCCCTGTGTCCTTACAATTGGGGAGTGTTGTGTTGAGGAGGGGGGGTGGCTGTATTGGAGTTTGAGGTGGATAAAAATATCAGCTGTGCGAGATGGTCATACTATCACAGTTAGAAGCTGATGAAACGAGTCTGGCAGTCTACTTCGCTGTTGATTAGGTCTTCTCATTTTGAAGATGGGAGGCTATTCTGCAAGGTTACGTCACCCCTTGGGCTAGAGCAGAAGCTCTTCACATTCGGTCTCATTTGGGAAGAGAGTATCAGTTTGGCAGAGACCAAAATTTGTGACAAAACAAAAGCCCATTCTTGCTTACACCATTTACATCAAGTATCCATATCTTTGTTGTTTTTACTATGTCCTGAATATGTCTATTTACAAAATAGTATTTCCAAATAAACTTGCAGCCACTTCCATTTATTGTCTATACTGGCAGGCAGTCAAATAAAAACAATGTAATTAAGAATTTACAGATTCAGAAACACAATGACCAGTAAGAATAACTCCCACCTATAATTTGCCAATGATGCAAAAAGCAGTAAAAGGTTATAATTAAGAGTATTAAACCACAAGCAGATTAACAAACAACGTGCAAAAATATAATGGACTTTTCAGAAGAAAACCCACCCTTAAGATGAGCTTTTATTGCATTTGGGAGTGGTAATGGACTTTGCAAACATGGCACAAACAGTATCTGATCTAATACGTTCTCTGGGTTTTTAACCCTAGCTGATACTTTAAGCTGAACTAAATTACTCACTATCCCTGCCATCCGCTAAGCAAGCATCCACCTACCTTGTGGCAAGTCAATACACAAACAGCACAGCTTCATCCTGGCTTACAGTATCCCCTTCTTTACAACAGAAAAACACATTTCTGTAGTATTGCCGATGACATCAGTTTCATACTATAGTCAGTGGGGCATATGAAAATAAATATATAAAAGTGAAAAGAAATTCATTGGCCCCACAAATATTGAATTCAGTGCTTTCCATAATGGAAACAGCAGAGTTGGTACAGACTTTCTAATGCTACAGTAAGAAATTCCATGTATGTTACTGTATAAACACAAGTAACTGTATTTATTAAAAAAAAAAAAAAGATAGTATGGAAAGTACAGTTATAGTTGCCAGGCTCACTTATACTGAGCTTCTGTTGCCTTTGGAGAGCGGCATGTAATACATAAGTCGTCTAAAATAGCAACTTGTAAATTCTTATGCATTTAAAAGAATCAAGTCAGACATCTGGTATTGTGAAATATTACAGACCCCAGCAGCAAAAACTACAAGTCCAAAACAGAACAATGTTCTTCTACTGTCTTATTAGATGGTTTCTGTTGACATAAAAAACATAATGAGACTCTGTATTAACACTCAACAGTGGAATGGCACCAGAGATGATTTTTGCATACTCGTCTATCTGCAGGTAACACCTCTAAGGACCAATTCGATAGCAATAGTTATGAATGGAGGCACTGTGTGTGTTGTAAGTAGAGATTGCAAGAAACAACTGTTCAAGACAGCTTGAGTGAAATGCTCAGGACTACTAATTTTAAAAACACTGCGTTTGAAAAAAGAAGCAGAGTGTTATCAGTGCACAGAACAGAGGGTGTCACCCAGAAAGCAAACACCTAACTGGGTGGACTTCTATGAAGGCCAAACACACTCTCAGACTTTGAAACAAATGAACACACCCAACCCAGCCTATACTGAAACAACTGGGTTATATTTTCTGTTTCTTTCCACTGAACTAATCCAGCAGTCTCTACCACTATAAACCCAGGATCTCTCAATCAGTATATTGTATCGCATGTCCTGTGATTTTCCTATACGTGGGCCAGGATTAGGCGACTATTGTCTCACAAACCAAACAGAACACATTCTCATCACTAGTGCTGCAGGTTTGAACTGTAGTTCCTAAATGGTTCAAGGTCCAACTGGGGGATCTTGGGGACAATCAGGGCTGCTGAAAATAAAGACTGGAGGTAAACCACTTTGTGACATTCAAGACAACCCTCTTACTGAATATCCAGTTACATTTAGAAAATTCAATGAATGTGTCCCATCAATTTAGAGTTAGAAAAACATCCCTATCTCTAATACAGGTTTGTTTTTAACTGGTTCTCTGACTGAAGGTATGGTGTATGTTAAGTCAAATGGTAAAAGGCATTAGCAGAGAATAAGTATTTAGAATTGTCTTTTGCAGTTGGACAGTCATGCAAAAATGATCTTACTGTTACTTTAATGCAGTTGTGGCATCCAAGCACACAAAGACATTCTGACTGTCATATTGCGTGAGTTTTATCATTCTGTTCAAATGCCACAAAGTGCTTGTCGTCTCACAACCTAGAAAAGACAGGATGTGGCAATGTAGAGATGCCACAGGATGAAAGGTGAACTAGATGGGCTTTATAGAAATAAACATCAAGTGCCAAATAACAATAATGTTTACTATATATTTTACTTGTTTTAAAAATAATTTATATGAAAGGGGTTTGAAAGGGTTTCAGTACTTTATAACTGTGTGCTGATAAATGAACATCTACCCTGAAATGGTTGCCAGACTATTAATGAAGCTACTTCAGTGGAACTCGTGCAATTATGCTGCGTGCTCTTTAGCAGGGTTTCAGCTTTCATTCAGCGGAGTTTGAAAAGCATGCAGGAGACTGCCCTTTATATATCTCCTGATCCAAGAACAGGGAATAAGCTGACAAGAGCTATCAGATTGTACATCAGCTTGCCTGTTTCTCTCATGATCAACTTGTCCAATCAAGATCTACAGCTTGCATTAAAGTCTCATTGCTTTGAAACAACACACAGGCTATTGATAGCCCATGTGTATAATGGTACAGTGGATAAAAGATTGGTCTGACTGCCTCTCAGAAGTTGCTTTAATACACATCCAATGGTAGTGTTCTGAGCCTACTGTTGATCTGTAAGAAAACTACATCATAAATAAATAAACACAGTGAAGCTCTAATTAAAACAAGAGAAGAAATAACACATTTGGATGTTGAAAACAATCAATGTATAATTGCACAGTGATTACACAGTATAATTGCACAGTTATTACACAGCAAAACTCATGATACATGTAAATGAGCAGTTTGCAAAGCAAAGGAAGAATGTATAATTGCAATTATGTGATTATTTTAGTTTAATGAATTGCATCCCTTATAGAGGAATGCTAAACAAAGAGTGTGTGGGTTTTATTGTATTTTGTTTATTGATTAGGTGTAAATACTGGAGTGTATGCCCTAGTTTTTGTGTGGATTTCGTTATGGTAGTTAGTATCCCTTATGGAAAAGGAAAAGAAAAAAAAAATACTGCTGATCACATGAAGTACGAAGAAAATACAACCCACAGATTTGTGATGGCATATATATATATATATATATATATATATATATATATATATATATATATATATATATATATATATATATATATCGCATGGGGTTTGCCAAATACAAAACAATTATGAAATTAATCTAAAAGGACAAAGTGTTTATGTTCCCCAGCCCCAGCCCCAGCCCATCCTTAATTTAAGCCTCATAAAGTGGGTATGCAAAACCAGGGCTTTTTCTAATTTAGCAT
Source organism: Amia ocellicauda (assembly GCF_036373705.1). Lineage (NCBI taxonomy): Eukaryota > Metazoa > Chordata > Actinopteri > Amiiformes > Amiidae > Amia > Amia ocellicauda. The sequence continues at coordinate 35,696,831 of NC_089859.1, read as the reverse complement.
GCATGTCTAATTAACTGTATAATTGAAATGTATTAAAATGTATAATGCATTTTAAAAGTACTGAATTGAAGATGGCCAGTGACATCCATCAAGTTATAAAGGGGTTAAATACTACATTAATTGCGATATTTCAGTGTGTTTGTTTTGAACAATTAAAATGATGAATATAATTATCATCATATATATTTTTTAATGTAGGCTACGTCTGCAACAACCACCAACTAAAACCAAATCCAAGCGCATATATTGCCGTTATAGCAGGACTCAAATCACAGCGTTTGAACTGTAAAACTGATAGTTTTCTTCTACGTCATTCTAAAGACAATGTAATTAAATAATATAAACACAGATAAGGCTGAACACGTGATCCAAGGAAGTAACTGGCCGTGTGGTACTGCACGTTACTGTATCAATACCAGCGTGGATGTTAGCAAAGATGTGGCACCATTTTCTTAAACTTTAACATTGAAAATAACGGGTATGTCAAATCAAATCTTTTATTTCACTTTCAAAGACAAAATCCAGCGTTTTGACTTTGATCCACGCTACCAACTATTACTACGCCGCCCCCAGAGGGAAAAAAAAATCAAGAAATGTCCAACTTGTTAAAATACACTCCCAAGTAAAACGAAACTTGCAGGACGTCCATCGAAGGGTTAAACGCGACACAAATTACGAGCGATTCCTACCTTGGCCCTGTTGAATCAAATCTTCCATGAAAGATCTACCATCATCATTCTCCATGTCGTTTCAATTGACTTTTTTTTTTTTTTTTTGCTTTTTAATCACTTCGCCACTGGTCAAAACACACGAAAAAATCACAACCGAATCCGTGTCCCTTTGCAGTTCCTCTCAATACTGTATTTATTATCGGATAGTGTCCGCACGGAACCGGGGTGTGTAATCGGAAATCTGGGTGGCAATGGGGGGTAGGTTATAACTTGCTCACCTACCTAAACACACAAGTCAAGTCAGACACTACCCCAGAGGCAATGTTTTACCGAAAGAAAAAAAAAAGTGTGTTAGTACTGATTGGAGCCAGACTCTCAGTCAGTCTCTGCCAGCAGCGATGGGAGTCTTGCTGGGTGTGGAGTGGGAAGTTTGGAAAAGAAAAAAAAAATCCAAACGCCCACCTCCTTGAAAGTGGACAGTTTCTTAAGCGGTATACTCCTTTACATGCAAAAATCAATTAATTGCTGGAACACAACAACTGTTGCCAATCAGACACGGTTTCCTGACGCAAATATTTTCCAGGAAAAGAGAAACGCCCCTGCCGTACACATCCAGGGTCGCTCCGTGACAGAGAGAGACCCCAGCAAGCAAACTGCATATCTCTTAACGTCCTGTCAGAAATTAATTTAACGTTATTGACAATTTTGCTTCTTCTTGCTATTCTTCTTCTGTTATTGTTATTATTATTGTTGTTGTTGTCGTTTCGTTAAGTCATTCTATCAAATATCTACTAATATACGTTCATGCTGTTTGGAAAAAAAAGAAAGTATATTTCATTGTGTATGACATTTGTTTATATTGCATTGCACATGGTAGTATGGATGCCAGCGGATTGAATGTGTAGTCTTGACTGGTTTTGAATTTTGAACCAACTTTTTGGTTGTGTTAATAAATGCATTGCATTCGGTATAGCGAGCTTTCTTTGACAATAGAACAGACTCTAAACGGATATCAACATGTCAAGAGCCATGCAATCACGCAATTATTAGGGTGCAAAACAGTTAAACCCCTCAGCTAATTACCCAGCAGGTGGCACCGTGGAGATTGCAAGGAGTAATGTATATGAAGGCATGAGCGCATATATCCAATTAGATATCTTGTGTGCTTTAAAATAACACATCAAAGATGCCGATTTGACAGCCGACACCATTTAAACATTAGACTAACAAAATAGTTTGCTTTGCAGTCACTTCCGTTTCAGTTTCCACGAACTGACATTCATTTAAGTTTCTTGTAAAGGAGACATAAGTCAGAGACCTGATCAACCTGAAGAGCAAGATTAATGAAAGCCTCCTCATTCTGTCACATACATTTGCAGCATCTGCTTAAGAAACCGTGTCTGATTATTTTGGCTGTTCTCCCTTTTAAGCAAAAAGAATGCGTGTTGCCAAAGCTATTATATGTACAAATGGAAGAGAAGGATGTTGCATTGCTTTTAGTTAATTAAACAATCCAGAATACAATAAATACAAAACAGCATGTTCCACTGTCATTGCAAGCTGACAGCAGCAAAGGAAGCCCAGTGCATTAAGTAAGCAGTCTACAAATGTCAGCCGCTTCTCATGAACACGTAAAACAAATAATCTTATTCCCTAATAAGGCACATCTGGATCAATGTGATTTTGCTGCTGACACTGAGACAAGAGGATGAACAATCTGCTTATGAAAAATGCAACGATTAGTAACGGCAAACATTGTGAGGGAAACAGTGTGGAACGATCTAGTTCAGGCATATGTGACCTTCTTGTGAGAGACATAAAAAGAAAACAAGGACACACAGTCATTCTCAAAGAATCCGGTCTCTTATTAGAGTTGGCTGCAGTGTTGAAGCAACTGATTAGAAATTGAAAATAATTAAAGAATGCCAGGGAAGGTGCGGGGAGGGTGCACACATATGGGCACATGATCCATGTGGCTTCAAGGGAATAACCAGCTGTTCCCTTTTCAAATAACCACACACTACTTTCAGCCACGAGACTCTTCCCTTATTGAGAATTAGCAGACAACCACTTAATAGAAAGTTATGCTGAATTTACACATATTACCAGGAGGCACTATTGATCAAAAATAAGCAGGGCAGTTGAATTGTTTTATATACTTTAACTTATTTTTGACATGGGCATAGACAATATGCCCATGCTTTGTTTCCCCCATGGCAAACAGTTTTTTTTTTTTTTCAGTTGTAGATTATTATGAAAGATTGTGAATTCATCCCCATATAATTAATAGCTACATGCTGTTTTAGTGCCATATGCAATATAACTATATATTAAAAAGTTGCCTGCTGTACTGTATGCTCTCTATAGATTCAGCTTTTGTTTTCTGTTTTCTACCTGCTTCTGTGCAAAGGGAGCTCAGTAACCAAATGGCACATATGATTTTCAAAGGTATGTACTAAACATACACACGTAGTCATACAATTAAAAACAAAAAAAAGACCAGACTATTATTTCTTACTGGACAAGAACAGCTTCCTGGGACCCTACAGCTTACAATGACCCTGCCTGAACCCTAGCATTACTCTAGTTGTATATCTGTCAGTGCATATCCCATAACCAATATACTACCTATGGGCATGGTTTCAACATAAAAAATACAATAAAAAACTACACACATATATGTGCATAGTGCATTAATAGGTTATGTATATGGGTATAATATCTGTGAACCACACAATAGTCTATGAAATGTACAGCTGGCTTCCAAAACCACATTACAATGTTGCTGCTAACTACTTTGCATTCCATGCAGCAGGTAAGAAGAATGTTCTTTTATGAAGACCAGACAAGCTGTTGTCCTAATATATGGATATGTATAAAGTGGCATAGAGGGATGAAGTAAAGTATTGAACACAACCAACAATGAAGGGAAGAGAAGAGCTTGTTTGCAAGACCAAAGACAGGAACACGACTTCAGAAAAAAAGTTTTGCATTATATTAAAGTAGCATATTGCCTACGTAACCTGTATTTTTCCTTTAATCAAACTTTTTTATTTAAATTTGCTTAACAAAAATATATACAGCTCTGAAAAAAATTAAGAGCCCACTGCAAAATTATCAGTTTCTCTGGTTATTTATAGGCATGTGTTTGGGTAAAATGAACATTTTTCTTTTATTCTATAAACTACTGATAACATTTCTCCCAAATTCCAAATACAAATATGAATGGAATGGAATGGCTGCCATACATGTAGTGATGCTGATTTAAGAAAAAAAATGCAGTGGTCTCTTAATTGTTTCCAGAGCTGTATATTAGAATCATTTTCTAAATGTCTGCTAATTTTCAGAAACAGGAATACGAAAGTTGATATAGCTTTGCAGTTCATTTGTAATTTTGGTCAATTTAAGGAATAAAGTCATTAATGATTAGTGTACCTTTATAGTGAATTTGAGGAAATGTGTCTCTCCATGTCTTGGGTACAAGTGGCCATGTTTATTAAGCCATTATCATTTTATCCCAGCATGTGTTTATGTATATTATTGTCTGCCTGGATTATAAAGTTGGGTATTATCTGAATTGAAAAAAAAAAAGGATTCGTGGTATCCCTTTATAGAAAATAAAGACTTCAAGTACATGTCACCGTAACACCAAATTACAAAGAGAAACAGAATGGTTGGGGGATTAGCGCCATGTTATCTGTAACATGACTCATTAAATGCACAGTGAAAGAGCACAAAACCCCTTATTATCTGACCTCAATAAAAGAAATCAGAAACCACTGTACAGAGCCAAGCACGAGGGTTCCTGCACAGAGGACAAGCTACATAAAGCCCCACACAGTCGGTCAATCATTCCTTCATTCAGCCACTCTGCTTTCTTTACACTCGCCTTTACAAAAAGGACGCCTTCGTAAATATTTGACACAAACATAAATTACTGAAGGCTTGTATCATTGCTGGAAGGAATCAAGAGGGCTGTGCTAGGCCTTGTAGACAGTTTGTGTACCAGAGCTCCTTATTGGAAGACATCTGGCTTCACAGAAAAGGAAGGATTCAGAAAAAAAAACTCACTTTTCCATGTCTTCTACAGAACAAAAATAAAGGGGAAGGCAGTCAGAGAAAAAACTTACAGGAGAGGACAAATCTGTCACTTGTGTTGCTCTTAATATTTAAGTTCTACATTGGATATTGTATTACTACAGTCCAAAAATCTGGACATTTTAAACTGGAACTCAAGTTTATAATACATTTGTGTCACTAGATAATACATTCTATTAGCATACACTGATATGATGCTTGTTCCTGTATACATGTAAAGCACTAGGACCCAGTAAAATACTTTTGAGAAACTAATTTGATTGCATATGAAGTCTGTGCTGAATGGTTTCTAGTTACAAACATACTGCACCTACTTCATCTTGTTTTTATTTAAAGCCAAAAAATGTTTGTATCCACTGCCGCAGAATATAATATCCCTTATTAGTGCTATTTGTATTATTGTCTAAGTAAAAATTCCTATAGACTTGATATTGAAGTTATATTCAGCACATTCCTTATATCGAGCTAAGTCATTATTACCAGAGCATTACATCGTCAACAAAAGGTAAAAAAATCCACAGCAAAAGAGAGAAATGCTAATAATCTGAGAATATTTGCTACTTTTCAAGTAAATAATCCATATGCTAATAATGGAATGAAAATGAATGCTGTTTTAAGGATAAGAGGCAGCAGCATTACCACCACCACCACAACCATTATCAAACAAAATCGCCCCAAAACAAATATACAGAGAGCTCCTAGCAACAGCAGTGACGTCTCAATTATTACACCAGAAGACGGAAAAGGAATTGGAAAGTTTTCAAACCTTCTAGAGGGCTGGGCTCCAATGGTGGAGATCCTCCCACTGCAGTGACCTTCACTGCAAGCACTTCCTCTGTCATGGTCACCTCGTGATCCTCTGTGATGGAGTCCTGCAGGCTTGTTTCTTCTGAGGGTTGAAGAGGACCTAGCATAGGGGCCACTCTTTCAACTTTCAATTCCTTCTTGACCTCTTTCTCTTCCTCTACTGACTTATCTTTCATTACCTCTCCTTGTTCTGGGGTGTCATTGGGTTTCTCTGGGGAGGTAAGTTTAGAGGCTGCTCGTTCAGAGACTTCCTGAGTTCTAATTGCAGAAACCACCTGGACAATTATTTCTTCTTCCACAACAACTTTCTTCCGAGACATTTTAGGGAGATCTAGAGGCACAAGGCTTTCATCACGTGTGACTTCTGAGGATGGTTCAGGTGTGGCAGCTTTCAGAGGAGTCTGAGAGCTCTTCACAACAGATCCCTTCTTGATTTTCACTTCATCCTCCACCACTGTCACTTGATGTTCTTGATGAGCTATTTTGGGGGATGGTTTGGGGTCCTCCTGTATTAATTTCACTGCTGAGGTCTTCAGAGGTTTTTCCTTCACCACTTCAACTGGGACCAGAGTCTTAAATTCCACTGCTGGTGGCAGTTTAGTGCTCTGCTCGGGGGTCTTCTTTGTAGATTTCACTGCAGAGACTTTCTGAACTTGAATCTTCTCTTCCACCATGGTGATTTCCTTACTATACAGCTTATGATCTACAGTGAAGGCCTTCTCTGCAGAACTCTCTATCATGGGAGGCTTAGTGTCCTTTGCTTGATTGACGGCCTGAGCAGGTTTGGCTGCCCTCTTGCTCTGGGTTTCTTCTATGACTTTCACTTCTTTCTGGTACCCTTGCCCATTCCTGATGGATGACTGTCCATGAGTCCCCAAATCCCAAGATGTCTTACTGGTGAAGGAATCAGGAGGTATCTGAGGGTTTTTAACCTTCAAGACCTTCTGGGCTTCTGCTTCTTCCTCCACTGTTGAAGTCTTCTTCCGACGATACCCCTGTCGCTCCGCAAGTGAATCCTGGCTGTCTGCACCAGCTCTAGCAGAAGGCTTGGGGGCATATGAAGTGGGGCCTTCCACAGTTTGAACCCGTGCAGACCTGCGCATCACATCCAAGGTGGAGGCCGGCCGACGCACCCTCTGTAGGGAGGAGGGCACAATCTCAGGTGGCAGGCGTAGGTATTCCCGCAGGTAGATAATGCCCTCATTGGTGAGGTACCAGTAAAAATGCCTCCAGGAAAAAGTTTCCCTTACGTAGCCCCTGGACTTGAGGGAGCCCATGGCTCTGATAACCTGCAGATTGGTGACTGCCAGGATTTCAGGGTGTTTGCTCTGGGGGCGCTTGTCTTTCTTGGCCACGAGAACGCCATCCCGAAACAGCAGCTCATAAATCGCCCGCAGTTCCGGAAGGGGCATAAACATTCCAGCCACCATCTTCCTTTACTGTACAGTCAAACAATGCTGTCGGATTGTAAGTAAGCTTTAACCTCGTGCTTCTTCTTTTTTCTTTCTTTTTTCCCCAATGTTAAAAAAAGAAAATTGCTGAATGACTTCACTTTTCACTGAAAAGTTCAGTGGCAGAGACGGCTGCCAGGTGCTCTCAATTTTCCTCCAGAAAACCAAAATCCTCTTCTTGCTGCTGCTTGTTTGCCTCTGTGTTTTACTCTCTTTCTTCCTTTTCCCTCTGCTTCCTTGGAAAGTAGATTTGCAAATCTTGGAAAATAATAAAACAAATACAAAAACACTGCCCCCTTGTCAGCTTTGCCTGGAAGTAAGCAGGCAATGGTTTAGCAAGACTGCTCTGTCAGAGCTCTGCAAAGCGCTGCCACAGCTCCTCCTACCTTCACTCTAGCTGAGGAAGAAACAGCATGGGAAAAAAATGCAACAGGGGGGGAACTAGTGAGTAAGAGAGAGAGGCTGAGAGAATAAAATAACTGAGCAATGTAGTTCAGGAGATCCAGAGCACATGGAATCAGTCCACTCAGTGACTAAACAACGCACACACTCAAATACACACCCCACTGACTAACACATGCTCTCTCTAGGAGAAAGTAGGCTGGCCTTTCAGAGGAGGAAAAAAAGAAAAAGAAAAAGGGAGCCTCCCTTTCAAATTGTCTAGCTTGTACAACCTTGCTAGGCATTTACTCGCCTAGCAACTCATAGCCAATCAGGTTTTTCGTCTCCTTCCTGAGCTGCATATTTTAGCTGCTGCCGTACAACCCCCCCACCCTCCCCGCCTCCCCCATAAATAATACTAAGATCTATTTTCTATGGAACCTAAGGGGGAGGGATGAGGCTGACACCAGCTCTGTCTGTCACTTTCTAGTATTTTTGGACTGCAGTCTCACCTTTGGCTCTTCCCAGAGCGACAGGTGTTTTATTTTCACAGTTTTAAAAAGCAAGACAATAAATACATGCAAATGAATGTGGGGGATTGTAATAAACAAGTACAAAGAAAATAAAGTGTATTATGATGCCCACTTTATGGCTTACTATGACTTCAAAGGTCTTGTAAGTTACATCTTTCATAATTTGAAATATTGATTTAATGCAATTTACACCCCAATGAGCCTTTACCTAAGGCTGATTTAAAACCACTGAATGATTCATACAAAGTCTGGTCTGGTCATTTATGTATGCAGTTGAAAAGAAAAATGTATTTTAATAACAAAATCAGAGCTGAATCTTTATTTGTCTTTAGATACCATTCAAGTTTAAGATTCAAGAGTCTGGACAGGGAGTAAGGGTTCTCAGAATGTATGCAAGTAATACTGAATCCTAAACTGTGCAGTTTGCCTTATTAGTCGAGCTAATGTTCCAAGGATTGTGAAGGAAAGCATTCATTGTCATTTCAGGACAAACTAATACTCCAATATCAACTGTGGATATTAATTGAAAACCCTTCATACCACCTGCAAATGATGCAACAGCAAGCAACTACAACTCAGTTTTAAATAAGGCTCTGTACACTAGAGAGGCAGGAAGAATTCAAAACCCTGTCTTATCTTAGTATAGCTCATGAAATCACATTCCAACCAGGGTGACTATATAAAGTACAGTACAAGATCCAACTCTGTCTTTCCTATATAATCATAGTCAGCACCCAGGAATATAATTTCACATTCCCTTTTTTTTCTCCCACTCAGATGGCATTTATTTTCTATACATCTGTCTCCTGGAGGGGGGTGGGGGTGTTGATGCCTATTCTTGCAGGGGTCAGCACTGTGGGTATGAAACGTGGCTACATGTTTAAGTGTGTATGGCTGTTCTGTACTGTCTGTAACTACAGTTACTGTAAGTTTAATAAAATGGAATGGATCAAGCCTATGCCTGCAAGATAAAAACTCCAGAACAATGTCTCAAAGGATTGTGGCTTATGGGGAAACACTGTATATAGGTATAATTTTACTGACTGATTTTGTCAGCAGGGAATTAAATGGACCCATGGGACACACCCTTCCACCCCCACTGTGTAAAAAAAAAAAAAAAAAACAGAAACCACACACTATTTGTTATCTATGGAGACAGTCAGGGCAAGATACTGAGAAAGTCAAAGATCTTCTTTCAGGATTGGAAATGGACATAAATCTGTGCAGAAGACAGCTGCGAGGGGATACCGTTCAAAAGGCCACTGCAGCAACAGCTGCCTAATGTAGAAAAAATAATAAAATCTCTGCACCCACAATCGACAGCAAGGTTCACTCTCTCTGCTGCAGAGGAGCTGGAAATGTTTTGAGGGCAGCACTCTCACACCACACTGACATCAATCATAAGCAATTACTGTCTCCTAAAGCACAATTAAGGAGGAGCCGTAAATTAAAATTAAAAACACAAAGGTAAGTAAGAGCAGTATTCCCAGTCTCATTTTCTATTGGGTGTTGGCAGAATAACGGCCACCCCACCCCATACTATTTCTCAGAGCAAGTGCCATTGGAATAAATACCACCTGAGGGTGAACAGTTCAAACAGTTTAAAGCAGGTGCATTAACACTTGTTTGTGAGAAATGTAGTCGATTTAAGACCTACTGTATCATCCTTGTTTCAGATAATGATCAGTATGATCATTATCACACATTCTGTACACATTCTCAAGTCAGCATTCATACATGAATACTAAACTTATCCCTCACTATAATGTCTTACATAGAATGTGCCTTATAGCTCCTCCCACCTCTTGGGTTTGGCTTGATCACATCAGATTATAAAAACTATGAATACAAAGAATTTTACCTACATCCAAAACTCATGACACAGTCTTTAAATCGCCATTCTCTTGAACCTTGCTGGTTTCCTCATGGCGGCCTTCATTAGAAGCAATTTGCATCAATTTGCCTCTAGCCAGGGCTGTCCAACAAGTAGATTTTACGCACTGATTGTAAACAAAGTGTCTGATTATCATCTGTCAGCCTGTATCTCTCCAATGTGCTCAAAGCATCGTTCTACCATCAACAGCTAAAACCTCTCTCTACCTTTGTTTGCTTTGGATCAGAACATAACATAATCTTTTTTTTATACTCTGTCAGTGGGCTAAATGCCAAGGTGAGTCATTGCATACATATTTAGAGGCCGAAAAGGTTGGCTGCTCGATCTCTCCAGATCATTGGGGTAACAAATCAGACAGAAGTGTAGTGATTCATTAATGCCTGCTGCTAGAGATTGGATTATGACCCAATCCTTCCACTTGTTAATACACCTTCCACTTTCACTATAGGTTTTTCATTGTCTGCTTGCATTTTTTTAAATATGTAAAAATGTGTTGGTTGAATTGTATTGTTTGCAGTCAGGAAGGATTGCTCGCTTACAAGGAAATAAGATGTGAAAAGAGAGATAACCTTAATTTTCGTTTTCTTGTGCAGCTCACTTACACTCTTCTTCCAAATAAAATGTCTAATATTAACACTCAAGTGTCCTGGTATACTTTTCAGACGAACCCTCATCATTTGTTAGTTTTTTTGACCTTCACCAAAAAAGTAGTGAATATTCAGACTACATACATGTGCACGGGAGTAAACAATAATCAAAAGGCCACCCACAGACACCTAGAGCAAACAAGCACTTGTACCCTGTGGAGACACACTGCTAAATCCTAAAGGCCACACTTTCATCATCCAAGAAGCTTAATGCCATGCCATCACTACCTGGGAAGAATGTCACTCCTTCTCAAACTTTGTATCTGTGTGGCCGGTGTGGTTTGGAGCTCCCCTTTCAGGATTCAAACTGCGCTGCACAGATGCTCCTCCAATCGACCCGCACCGCACCAGCTCCACCCAGTAGAGTGATAATACCGCTACGCTAAAAGACCAGGTCTCCCAATGCGGGAGGCTAATCACTGTACTGATTTTACAGAGGGGTTACGTCACCTGTAACATGCTCATGGACCCTATGAGCCCTGTTACACTCCTTGGTTTCAAAATCATTGAAATGTACTATAGTCTGTCTTGTAGTCTCTTTGAAATGAATGCTAAGAACAATGCTCAAGGACTAAGTAGGCTGCCAACAACATAGTACATAAATACATGATGCATACTGCAGTCTAGGAATTCAAGCTCTGCCACAAACCAGTTAATTGTATTGTACTCAATGTTGTAAATGCATTTTAAATACGTGTTGACCGTCAAAACCTGCTTGTTTCACTTCTCTTTCTGCTTTATCAAAGACTCGTCTATGCATCTCAGACTTAGCTGGATAAGAAACTGCAAGAATGATCTGAGTTTACAGTGAAATATTTCTTAAAAGCAAAACCATATAATTTGAACACCAACTGCTTGGAACCAAGAACAGACATTTTAAATGCATAAGGAACTAACCCTATTATAAACCTTAGAGGTGGCAATTAAGCAAACAAATCTCTCTCATGTTGCCTACTGAATAATGTCAGTGGCATCCTGATTTAAGTATCCTTGTACCGTGGAGTTAGTTATCAACCCCTGTGCACATTCACAACATGCAAAACATGCAAAACATAAATTGATGCTAAAGAACTTTGCGGTGATCTTTGGAATGGTGACTTGGTCCAAGGAAGGCTAAACACAGTTCAGAGAGAGCCAGTGACATGGAGGGTCCCTTTAAAAATGCCAATGTTACAGGAGACCCTTGGCACCTCACCCCAAAATAGAGCTGTCATCAACTGCAGTGGAGCCCCACTGAATACCTGCTGTAAAGAGAGAGGTGCTGCCAAGATCACTGCATTCATAAAAGCTGCATTGCCGTGGCATTGAAAATGATCCTGCCTGATACTTTACAACATGGTAGGTCACCAGTTTCAAGGAGGAAATGAATGACCATTTAGTTTTCAGGAATCACTTTGTGCCATTAGGAACAAGCTACACAATATACACTTGTCCTGGTAACTCCCTATGGTTTTATCCTGACTTTACTTTGCTGTACTACAATGAACTATAATATAATCATGATAAACTTTAACAAATGTTGAATAAGATTAATATTAGTTCAACATAAAATCCTCTTTACTGCAGCATGACAAATAATGGGCAGCTTAATAGCAGACAGGGCAGCAAAATTAACATGGACTATTTCCGAAACTGGATTAAACTTTGGTACAAACATCACTTACGTATGCGCCACTTAATGTCATGGAATATATATTTTTTCATGAATGTATCAATAGAGCGGCACATAATATTCTTCTCCTCTCCCTCACAATGTTTTTGCTTGAGCAGAAGCCTCAATTCAATTATAAGTGAGACATTTCCATCACAGAAAAAAAACAAATGAAATTTTCTCCAGGCAATATATGGTAGTCAAAAACAACCCTCTTCTAGTAAATGACTTCAAAATGTTTCAGCATTCATTTGATAATGGAACTCCTCAGCATTAAATATTTAATTTGCAAAACACAGTTCAAAACATGGTAAGATTTATTGAAAGTCAATATTCAAAACTGCAAAAGAGAGAAAAAAACTATTAAAAAGATGCAGATATAGTGTATTCAAAATCATACATGTTCAGATGCAGCATTACTTTGGCTGGGGATGAAGATCTTTATAAAGCCAAAACACCATCACAATCAACATAGTTAACAGTTTATACAATATAGGACATTGTTCACATATGCAATCTATTAAAGGTTGATGTTATTATATTGTTCTTTTGGAACATGATTACGTGGGGATCCCCCCTAAGCTACACTGGGGACCTCCCACATAATATTGTCTCATTTGTTTTCTGATTATAGTGAGGTTTTATCAGAACCTGTAAAACTGTTTTACAGGCATTCCAGATCCATGACTTTTCCTACTGTAAACCACCTGCAGATATAACACACTAATAAAAAGCAAAGCAACGCAGAAGACAATTTACTCTAATTCAACACAACCAGCAACCTGAAGGGTAAAACGCTTAACTCTCAGAGTACAACACAAGCAAATCAATTGTAATAAACAAAATGCTTGTCATATTTGAACTATGCTCATTGTCCATTTTTCTATCAATACACCACACGCAGCAAAACTAAACATAAACATGAAATATGTTATTCTTTCAAAATAATGTACAACATATTTGAAAAATACAGTAAGGTTTTTATATAAAAAGTTATTGTTCAATGTTATACAAACATAAATCAGCTTGGTGGCCAATGTTGAAAACCTGGAGGTAAAGTAGAGCAGAGATTATAATTTATTGATTATTTCACTATCTTATAAAAATAATATTACCCAGGTGCTGAATTAAAAATGTACACAACTGAAAGTTTTACCACCAATAATAACATGGTTTTAATTTCTTACAGCACATTTTTACAAGACTTACAAAAAGCCCTTTGTGTTCTCAGAACAAGTTTTTGACTTGCTTCTCTGTTACATTCTCCTTCAATTTTGTAGTGATAATATTGTGCCAGATCTGACTGATAAACTAATGACTTGTTAGGTGGCCACCAGTTGGCATTTCTGAAAACTGCTAAATTGAACTTTGATTATTTCACTTACATAGCTGAAAAGCATAAGTAGTAGAGTAGAAGAGTTTAAACAGCTGCAGAAATGACAGAGGATAAGCACCTGTTTTAAAGTAAATGCAATCCAACCAGAGTTCTCCATTTAGTGGTGTAGTTTCCTGCAAAATGGCAGTAATGTATGAAAAGTAAATCTACTTACATCTCAGTTACTAAATTTACTTACCTATCCCACTATGCTTATTCCTGATTTTCCATATTCTAAAGCACAATATTTGTGTAATTTCCAAATATGTAAACACTTAACAATGTCTACATTTTTGTATAAATAAATGAGAAGGATAATGTTTCGTGTCGCCTAGCTTCAGCAGGACATAAAATAACATTACAAACATACAAAATATAAAGCCTACTTCTATGAGAACTTTACTCAAATGGGGTCATTGAGAACCTTTTTTATTTATTTTTATGTATTGCCCATTAACAAAATAGCAATTAATCAAACAAAAACTGTGATAGAATTAAAATAATAACTAAGCAGCATTAAACTTTCTTAATTTGTAAGAAATATTAAGCTGTTCTACAAATTAAGAATGGGGTTGGCAGACTGTCCCTTCGAGACATGACAAGTTAAGGGGCATGTACAATAATGGGAAAAGCAGAGTGTGTTTGGGGGTTCACCATCCCTGTAATATGTAGCCAGACTTGTAAGACCTGTATCTAATTTCCTCTGTGGTATATAACTGAAGCGTAATGTGGAGTGAAGATGCTTGAGAACTATAAGAGTTGCTTCAGGGAAGATTCTTTATTTTTTGTACTATACTTAAGAAGTAAATTGTTTCTGTATGTCCCCCAGTCAGCTTTTCATTCTTTCTTTAATATACAGCTGGCGTCATGAGTTTACTTTCCATTCTGTGTACTTTCAGAAATGTAATAAAGTATCAGAATGTGCTATTTTGTTATTTATTTGTTGTTGTTATCACAGTGTGTATGAGACAGTGTTATGCTAATCCTGCTCTGGTCCTTGGGATTTGAATCTGTTTGTCAGCTCCCCAAAAGTATTTTTGAGACAGAAAGGTAGACAGTCCTTGATATCTAATATGGTCTTAATATAAAAGTAATGTAAATACCTTCAAATGAACAAAAACCTGTACAGAACAATGTAGAGCTGGGCGGTATACCGTAAAAAACGATATACCGGTATTGATTTACGGACCGGTTTGGAATTGTATTATACCTTCATATCGGTATTTTAAAAAGTTTTGAATAATTTACTATTTACTGTTTCATTGAGTCATAGAATTGAGCTACCAGTAAATTGTATCGTGTTCGCGTATCCCACAACTTGCTGAGCCGGCTGCTTGAGACTGCGCTGTCTGACATCAGACACATCTGATCAAAAAACGCCGATAGTGTTCGTGTAACGCAAATTTCCACAGTTCTGCACAGCTCCACCAATGGGATAGGTTGGATCCTGCAAATCTGCGCTACAAGAACGCGACCACCTTTCTTCACAAACCCTGCAGAAATCAATGTAATTGGATGATTTATTATTTTTATATTTTATTTATTTTAAAAAATTGAATTGCCAATCATTTAAGTAACAACTTAATTATTGTGCATCATAGATTTACATTCAATTTTGTAAAAATAATTGATGTAATTATTTAATAAAGCATTGACAAGTGTCGATACTCTTTATCTATGGTTTTGACAATGCTGTTCACGTCTTCATTGTATAATGAAAGTTGACATTCGCCTTCGCTAACAAGGGGACTGTAATAGTTTTCATTCAACTGAACACGTCCCTCTTGATTTCTGCATAATCTTTTGTCTCACAGACACAGCTCGACTCCCGCAGCAGCTTCTCAGAGCTGCGTTGCGCAGTGCGAGTCTGCGCAGATTTCTGTGGTTGGGTCTTAGTGACGTCACGCAGAAACACCGCAAGAATCTCTGCGCAGATCTGCGCTTCTCGAATTCCACCCTTGTTCTGGAATGAATGTGCCTCAGCCAAATATCGAAAATAAATCCCATGTGTATTGCGTCTTGACATAAACAAACAAACTTGATCAATACACAACCAATGAAGACGAGATGGAGGAGAGTAGTGCGGCTGAAACTTCACAGCAAAGTGACCCAAGTGAATCTGTCCCGAATAAAGGTGCATCTTGGATAGTGTGTACATTTTATGGTTTCAAGACAACTGACACAGAACAGGAAACGTAATTCAGTTGTGTCCTATTATTTTTGCTTTATGTACAGTATAAAATTGCCATTTAGAAATACCGTCATACCGTCAAGAATGAAAAATACTTTATAATTAATGTGCTACAGAGGTTTCAATCTTATGCCAAACCTTGACATATTTGTTTGTATCATTGATTGAGGTGACCTTGATAAATATTAATTCAGGGATCTTGGTACCACTACTGCCAATTAGTGCCTTGGCAGGGGCTGAAAATAGTGCATGGGCCTTGAAATAGAAGAGGACAGAGGGGCCTGTTGTGATCCAGGTTAACTGGCAAAGAGCAAAGGCGGATGCAGGATTGGTGTCTAAATTTAGATGGCCAGTGAGGTTGGACATGGACAGAGGAGACCAGGCCCAGCATTAGCACAGACCTCATAGAGAGAATCAACTTACCGTAAACACACAGAAATTGATATTTTACATAAACTGGGCAGAACAGTTAAGCAGACAGCAGGGTTTTTAAGGTCATGCTTAAGAGCATTACACACAATAACAGAAGGCCTACTACAACCTAGCACAAGTGGATCATGTTTTCATTCCTCCTCTCACCGTAGACTAGTGTTCTTCAAATCCTGTCCTTCAGAGCAGGGGTGGTCAACCCTGTTCTTGGAGAGCCACAATCATGCAGGCCCAACAACTGGTTCAATTAAGCAGTTTAATTATTTGAGTAAAACAAATACACTGCGACTCTCCAGGACCAATGTTGGCCGTCCCTGCTATAGGGTTATAGACTGCATCACTTTAGGTTATCATTCCACCCAAGTTCTCAGAAATAATCATTTTGCAATGTCATAAAGTATGCATCCAACTAAAGATCGAAAGCTTCTATGCACAGACCAGTAAATAAGAAGCCATTGATTTTAAAATGATGAACTGCTGTGCTAATGCACTGTGTGTCTAGCCCAGGGTCTTTACAAAGCCAGCACAAACTCTTGTTATTATTCTTCCCTTAACAAAATACTCCTTAATGGTAAAAAAATTATCATAAATGGAAAATCCATAACTTTATTTTTCGAGCTAATTTCGGGACAATTGAGTGTGTGTTCTATAACATATGAGTCACAGATCAAGTCTGGCTTTCCTGCTCCCAAGTGGAAAAACTATGATGTCATAGGTCATTCACCACAGTCCTAAAAATAAATTAAACCTGGCAGGGAAAAAAAAAGAGAAATAAAAGTGAAGAAGAAAAAAACTACAGGAGCAATGACTTTTGGAAAAAGAAACAAAGTTAAACTCCACTGTGTCTACCAAGTAGCTGTGAATACATCTCCTGATTTGTTTTTAATTACCCATCACTCTTTAAGGGGATCTGTTCCAGATGGGAGACCCTTCTCCCGCCACTAGTGCAAATGCTGCCCTCTGCAGCTAACAGTGCTAAAGCTAATAAAGTCAATGAAGAGTGAGGCTGCAGATGGACTGAATTCAGGCATATAGAACAGAGCTATTAAGGATGGCTTTCGGTACTCATTCAAGCCCAGTCGAGCAAAAAGTGATTTGGGATATGAGTGGTTTTTGACTACACCTGAGACTAAGCAGAAAGCCTTACTCAAAACTTAATCTTGTGTCACCTCTCTGTTTTTAAAAACCTTTATATTACTTGTCTCTTACCTTTAACATTTTAACATTTTACCATGACAGATTTGCATAAACAACAGACTAAATAATTGTTATGTAGATGCATTTTCAATTTCTGTGACATTGGAGAATCTCTTTGCAGCAACAACAAAAGTAGCAAGCTGAAAAAATATAGATGGCAGGTTCTCATTTGTGATAAAAATTAAAAGACTTGTTATTATTGTTATTAATCACTGTCACATCAGCAGTTAGCACTCACAAGTACGTTTCTCATCAGCCAGACACCATGAGAAGCGTGGAAGAAAGGCATTAGTTGAGATCCACAGATTTTAATTAGTAATTACTGGGCTCATGAACTCCTACAGGGAATCTGTTTCCAATCCGACTTTAAGTAATCACCATCTTGGAATAAACATCTAAAAGAGTCTGATCCCGATGCCAGCATAATTGTTACAGCCTTGCTGCATACGTATTCACTAAATGTAATAGAGATGCAATGCAAGCTAGAGCAAAGGCATCAAAAAATCCTGCAAAAGAATAACTATGATATCAATACATTTTCTACTTTGATTTAATTCCAAATAAACACTCAGAGAATATGAACAGGAGAAACAAGGCTCTACTGTTAAAAGGGATGGAAGCGTGTGAAGGTACATACAAAAAGGAATGATAAAGGAATCATAGCAATCACCAACCTTTCTTGACACTGTGCCAGTAGCGATCTCCCAAGAAATCAGCCATACACAGGAGAGGTTCAAACCTGGACTTTGTGATGTCACCGACTGCTCCCCCAAGATGCGTTTGATTATGGAAACGCACTCAACACACACCACCACCTCCATTTTCATCTGTGTTCTATTGCCCAGGGTGAGCCAGGGGGGGGCACTTTAGAAACAAGGGGTTCTTTTAATCTCTTGCCCGTACACAGCAGCAGCAACAACCCCATAAATCTCCAGCGGTCATGCCAGACACCCCCCATCCTTTCCTACTCCCGCTCTACCCTACCACACCATCACATTGTTAGAGGAACACAAGCAGAGGCAGAAACACTGGCCGCCTTGTCTCAGTGGGCTACGTTTCCTAAGATTCATTGCTGTGAACGTACACCATCTCCATGGAGTGAGGAAGAGGGAATGAGAAAATGAAGAAACACGCAAAAGGCTGGAAAGATCCTTCACCTATCATCTCCACTGTTTGCCCATTCTGTAACACTATCCACATTACAAATAAACTGCTACCATACTTCCAACTCATTCAATTGTAGCCTCAATGTTACATTCTTATTCTGAATGTTTATGGTAGGGGATTTATGCCCTTTGCACATTTTCCAAGTCATTAAAACTAAACTGGCACTTGGAAAGTTGGAAACTAAACAAGGGTTGAACTTTGAAGAGAAAAAAAACTAACAAATCAAATTCCTTCAAGACAAGAAAACAAGTATTTATTTATTTAATGAGCATTTTATGTGGGGAGGAGACAGTACATGTACAAAGCAAGCTCATTTTATTATCTATTTTAACCTGCAGCCTACAGAACAGTCAAATATAATGCATTCATGTTATATACAACTTTACCCAACATCCCAGTGTGGAGAGTTGTATTTCCCAGGGTGTAGTAGCAGACATGACTGATTCAAGTAGCAAAAACTGATATGGAGAGGCAAGATTCCTTTACTATACCGTTAAGCAGAAAAATAATATACTTAAAGCTGTTTAAATATGTATAACTACATGCCTGTACAGAAATTCTAATTAATACATAAAAGTGGTAGCTTAATATGTGCATTTGCTCTATAAATGCTACTTTTCATCTCTTATCTCTATATCAGAGAAAGCATCGCTGTGAGATACTAAAGACAGGTCAGTGAAGCTAACTTTAGCTAAAAGTACAAATATATGTAGTGTTCTGAGTAATCTAAGTAACCTTTTTTAATGTGAATGGAGAAGCAAAGCTCTATTGCTATCTCACAGTCCTGGAACTTGTAGATCTGCATCACCTGACATTAAGATTAATTCTGAAGCGAAGAGGAAACAGGAAGTCCTGGTACACCCTGGCAACAAACACCCACCCAGCATAGCATAGCATCAAATAGCAACCCAGTTCTATTTTGGTGATGTTTCGGTTATTGTTCTCGCGCTATCTGTCCAAATAGCAGATGGTTTCACAAGCCATTTCTTGCTTAATATCATCGAAAGCCCACATGTGTCAAAATATTGTGAAAAGATCTGTAGTTTTGAGAACATTAATAGATGACTGATTTTTCACAATTTTGGCTCCTCATCACAGCCATCATACATTTTGACCAAACAGCGTGAAAAAGTGTGAAAGAGTGCAAGGGAACCATATCATTTTCCAAAAGGCGGCATAGTCAGGAGAGTCTGGAATATCCCCAGTTAGTCTACTAGTCATGGTTTCCAGTCTCCTATTCCAGTTTCTTTAAATAGCTTTTGAATGAAAGAAAGTTGGCTATAGTAACTAGGGGTGCCGCCTAACTACTTAGTTCCACAGCAGCTTTGGAAAAAGTAGCTTTTTAAGAGATGCATTTCCCCACACAATATTATACCAAACGACCATAATGTTCTATCCCAGTCATTAATCAGTAATATCGATAAAGCAGAATCTGAATGCTCTATGCATACAAAACCTGTTCAGTCTCAAAGTGTTGCACAATTATGGAGCCAGGTGGTAACCCTATTAGTAACTTGATTGTATTTAATCCAATGTAGGACCCAGAAGGGAAACAATGAAACACAATCAATGGATTCTCTCATAAGAGGCTCTATATTTAAAAATATATGTCTGCATCCACAAGTAGCACCAAGGATCCCAAGGGTCAGGATGAACTAACAGAGCAGCCTAATTCAAAACTTTCGCCAAATTTATCTTCACCTGCTTTTTAAAGTCAGTTAAAGTCTCTCCTATTGTTCTACAAAGGCTATGCAAAGTAGTTATTCACTGATAATAAAACTGCGGCTTTATCCTCCACCCTAGAGCTGTTTACCTAATGACAGGTGCCCAACAGAACAGAGGTCTGAAAAGGAAGGAGAACAGAGGATAGACACGTGTGTTTTCAGTACAGGTAGGAAGGGACCATTGTGGTGTTCTTTGTTCTTGTTGTACTGCTTTTTAAAAACATTATTCTGGCACAACCAGATGTTTCCAAAATAGTGTATGACAACAGGCACCTTAAACATCCACTAAGAAGCTTATTTTTATTGTTTTAAAAAAGTTGAATATCCAATCTGGTAGAAAACAAACATTATGCAACACATGGAGAGATATAACGCTGCATTTTTCATAACCCCTCTTTAAAAAAAATAGTGACTGTGATGTACATAATGTGCAACTTTTCTGCAAAACAAATTCTGATTAAATATACATCAATAAATCCTAAAACAGCAAATGTAATCTATCACCAATGATTACTGAATTATATGCACTCTCCAGAGACGGCATGCCTCCCAATTACAATTTATTTTACAGCTTAAATGATGCAATCGTATTTCTGTGTTGCTTAATTTTATCCCAGATCTGACATATAGCCTACATATGACTAGCGTGGAGAAAACAACACTCCCTTCAAAATCAGTCCAAACTCATCACTTACATTTCTCAGCAAATCATTAATCATCTTTACAGCCTCTGCAGAGACATGGTGGTATTAACTGCATTGCAAAGCTAGAGATACCTCAGGACTAGTAACATCACAGTAAAGCCATCACTATAAAACTGCAGATTGTTTGCACAATAACAATACAACAAGGAACAGGAACAACACATAAAGCATCACAGTGTAAAGAAGAAAAAAAAACGTCCATTGTCTCCTATAGTTTCATAGCTGAATAGACTACATTGACATCAACCCACTGTTATTCAACACATTGGGTGAAATAATGTATTGCACAAGTTATTTTAATGGCATTCATTTTAACAACATGAAATAGCTCTAGGCCTAAACCCAATCCTGTAACGTTCTTCCACCGATATTAGTTTACCTGTAGCTTCTAACATTATTTCTGTAGAATTTGTATTTGTTCTTATAACAAATGCAAGTCATGATATACACTCACCTAAAGGATTATTAGGAACACCTGTTCAATTTCTCATTAATGCAATTATCTAACCAACCAATCACATGGCAGTTGCTTCAATGCATTTAGTGGTGTGGTCCTGGTCAAGACAATCTCCTGAACTCCAAACTGAATGTCTGAATGGGAAAGAAAGGTGATTTAAGCAATTTTGAGCGTGGCATGGTTGTTGGTGCCAGACGGGCCGGTCTGAGTATTTCACAATCTGCTCAGTTACTGGGATTTTCACGCACAACCATTTCTAGGGTTTACAAAGAATGGTGTGAAAAGGGAAAAACATCCAGTATGCGGCAGTCCTGTGGGCGAAAATGCCTTGTTGATGCTAGAGGTCAGAGGACAATGGGCCGACTGATTCAAGCTGATAGAAGAGCAACTTTGACTGAAATAACCACTCGTTACAACCGAGGTATGCAGCAAAGCATTTGTGAAGCCACAACACGTACAACCTTAAGCCGGATGGGCTACAACAGCAGAAGACCCCACCGGGTACCACTCATCTCCACTACAAATAGGAAAAAGAGGCTACAATTTGCACAAGCTCACCAAAATTGGACAGTTGAAGACTGGAAAAATGTTGCCTGGTCTGATGAGTCTCGATTTCTGTTGAGACATTCAGATGTTAGAGTCAGAATTTGGCGTAAACAGAATGAGAACATGGATCCATCATGCCTTGTTACCACTGTGCAGGCTGGTGGTGGTGGTGTAATGGTGTGGGGGATGTTTTCTTGGCACACTTTAGGCCCCTTAGTGCCAATTGGGCATCGTTTAAATGCCACGGCCTACCTGAGCATTGTTTCTGACCATGTCCATCCCTTTATGACCACCATGTACCCATCCTCTGATGGCTACTTCCAGCAGGATAATGCACCATGTCACAAAGGTCGAATCATTTCAAATTGGTTTCTTGAACATGACAATGAGTTCACTGTACTAAACTGGCCCCCGCAGTCACCAGATCTCAACCCAATAGAGCATCTTTGGGATGTGGTGGAACGGGAGCTTCGTGCCCTGGATGTGCATCCCACAAATCTCCATCAACTGCAAGATGCTATCCTATCAATATGGGCCAACATTTCTAAAGAATGCTTTCAGCACCTTGTTGAATCAATGCCACGTAGAATTAAGGCAGTTCTGAAGGCGAAAGGGGGTCAAACACAGTATTAGTATGGTGTTCCTAATAATCCTTTAGGTGAGTGTATACTGCTTTTTAAGAGTGAAAGCATATACAGAACACTATCCAAGACGTTGCACTATTGTCATGATAAAGAGTAATGAAATTCGTTTATGCCAAGGGCGTTATAATGCATGTTGAGAGTCTGCCAAATTCCTTCGCTAGATACTGCTGTCACATGATGCCATACTGCACAACTTAAAGGCAAAATTAATAACTTTCAGTGAAAAACAGCCTAGACACACACACACACACACACACACACACACACACACACACATGCACAAAAACAAAGTATATATCATTATATACACATAGACATAAACAAGATAATGACCTGAAGTGATCTGTAATTAGTGGAGTCGCTGGATATAGTAATAACAGCATATGTTACAAATGTAATATTGTGGATTTTTGCTGTGTACAGTGTTCAATAGCTCTGGGCGATGTCTTGTGCTTCAGCTTTGTAGGATATAAAGGATATGAGATTGACTTTGGAGGCTAATTCCTTTTATAGAAACAGCCAGGCCTGCATTAGTGAGACATGAGAAAGATGCTCTCATCAACACACTTAATGCTTTCTTCAGAGCTATTTGTGTTTTATTTCGGAAGCTAAATCTGGACAATGGAACAATGCAGCATTGTGTAACTGAACTGTGACTCACACAATCTAAACGGTTATACCTGATTCCCCAATCTGAACACTGGGGAATAACTGATGATACTAGTACAGCTAAGGTAGCTGTGTCCTGAGTTGTTTTATTATCAGCTGAGTCTTATTAGTGGGAAAGAAGTTAAAAACTCACCCTAACCAAACTGACTAACTTCTTTTCAGTGGCAGAATCACAGTAGTGTGCAGGATTTGCAGAAAAGGAGATTTAATATTATTATTATTATTATTATTATTATTATTATTACAAATATTATCATTTGAATTAATGTATTTACTTATTCATTTAAAAACAACACAATTAATGCTTAAAAGTTGAACCGACTGAGTTAATGTAAACCAGTGAAATGGTCTTCATGTAGGAAATTACTAGCAAACTTCAAGAGGGTAGAGGGGAAGAGGGTGTACAGAAAGGAATAAATGATCAGTAGCAAATCATAAAGGAAACAACTGGAACAGGAAAGTCAGTTGTATAATTAACCAGGCTTTGTGTCAGGCGTGCCTCATGCTGCCACAAAATGGATGACTAATGATTCAGCGGTTAAACCCGAGCTGGGTGTGGTCACTGGACACTTCATTTTCACAACCCTCCGTTTCCTAGGCAACCTGACTCACTTCCAAAGCAGGCTGCATAAATACAGCCTTTTCTGGGGCTGTGGTCAGAAAGACTACCGTTGCAACTATAGCAACTGTCCTAAACAAATTGCCAGTGGAGACCACTAAAATACAGCAAAATATTTTCTAGGTTTCCCTACTTCATTGATTCATTTTAATACAGCACACTTCACAAGATCTGTCCTACACACACGGGTGAATTGACGAAATGCATGGACGATTTCCGGATCCACCTCAAACCTTAGGCTCATGAGGCTGGCGTTATGTTATTTATTGCTTAATCCCGTCAGGATACACAAGGCTAGACTAGCTATTGAGAAGCTCGCCTACAGACTTAAACAAGATAAAGTCAAGCCTTAGTCATCACTTGAAGATGTAATTGGAGCTGCAGTATTATTATTGGCATTCAAGGAATCTGCTTCATTCTCTATGAGAAATTGCAGCATTCCATCTGCATGGTTTACACCTACTGAATTATTGTGGTGGAACAGTAGTGGGATAAAAATGTTGTGCAGCACCAGTGAATTAAAGATCATTCTTAATTTGTAAATTAATTTGCGTGTCTTTTCTTTTCTGTGCCTGTGTTGGCTTGAATGAACAGGCGATTGTGGTGTTTTGTGTGTCTGTTTGGTTTAGGGAGAGGCCGGGAAGGGGTGGGGTTGGCTGAGGGAGGAATGGTGGAGGAGAATAGAGGGAAGGGGGGGGGGGGTTTATTCACCACATTCAGAACTCATAAAAACCCTCCATCTGGAGAGAATGAATCAGCTACATTCCTTCCCCTATAAAAACATGTGAAAGAAATTTGGGCTTTGCAGTCTGGTACATATTTTTTTTCTTTTTGGTTGTTTAAAAAAAATAAAAAATAAAAGATGTATTTTTCAGCCTCGTGGCACAGGCTGGAAGACATTTTCCTCTGTAAAGTTTCCTCTTTTTGTGCTCTCCCAGTCAAGATGGTGTACGCTCTTCCACCCTCGGTTTTTGCGGTGATCACCATATGGAGTTGCCTATTTTTACCACATGGGGCCGCTTTTTCAAAAATTAAGAATCGCAGCGATTCAAAGCTGTCTGACATTTAATAATGACTATCATGCTTCTTTGGGAAGGCGGGAAAGAAGTCCACACAACCATTGATTCACTTAGCTGTCTAAGGTGTCTGGGTTGTCTAGAGCTAAATAAGTATAAATTTATGATCAGAATACCCTCCTATAAAATATTCATTCACTACTTAAAAACTGGTAACAAGCAACAAGTTCTGATTTTTATTCAGTTCTCAGGTAGTACTGTAAAGATTATTAACTTTTGTTAGAATATACCATATAACTTCAGATTTAATGAAATTACTTTTGTTTCTACACTTTATTGAGTTGCATGGAATGTCACAGAAAATATACTACATCATCTTTTCATCTAGAACAAATGAAAATACTGGCATGCCACTTATTCAGACCTGTTATACACCTTTTTTCAATCTAAGATGTATTTTTCTATCTCTTTAATTTAAAATTAATCTAAAATGCTCATTCATCTTCAAATGGCTTTAATCCACCTACTTTTCAGGTGACCACTTATTTAGGGTTTAGAAGTACCATCCCCTAGAGCGAAGCCTAAGCTTAAGTACCAAAGTACTACATCAAGGTATAACATTATGCTGTGTTATTCAACCCAGCATGACTAAAACACTAAAAAATGTGGGCCTGTCCATCAGGCTCTCTCACAATATGAGGTTTTCCTAGTACAAATATTTAAAATAAATAAGTAAACAATCCTGAGGCGCAATGTATTTTTAAAGTAATGGCTTCAACACTTAAAGCTACACCACCAAGTGCATGAGTGCAGCAGCTAGAAGGGGCCTGAAGACTGCAGCTGCCATGAGAAGGCACAGCTATATACTATTACAACTTGGTTGCTTCTTGGCTGATTGACAAAGTCTATAAAAGCAGTGAACCACAATGCCCTCACAAGGATCAAACAGCAAGCTGGAATTAAATAACCGTCATTTGTTTACAGTGCCCTTCAGGAATATACACTACATATGAGAATAGATACATCAATCAGACTTGTGGATCATTTCTCAAACAGTATTAAAGGAATTATATTTACATGGTTCATGGTTTCATGCCCAACCTGCAAAAATACAAAGGCTGAATATGAAACAAAGCATGCAAAGCATCATCATCATCATCATCTTTCTGAGCTAACTCAACATGTCATATGGTGTTCTTTGAGTATCTGCAACTGCAGTGGTCTTATGGCATGTTCTTCTTCTTCCAGATAATGTCTTGAGCACTCCATGCATACTGTAATGGTACTACCTTTGCTATTCAGATGTTTGCAGCGTTGTTGGTTAGAACAGTATAAGTCTCATTCCACACACTGAGTTTTTGAACATAGCTTAGCATGTTGCTTTGGTTTTCCTGTAATGCTTAAAGAAAGAATAAAAATTAGAAAATACAAGTGATTATAAGCCAAGTCTCTCATTACCACAGAGTTGAAGACTTCCATTATGGAAATTAATGAATAAGGTACTGCAGCCAACAAATAATGCAGGTTGATATACAACCTGATTTTGATGGACACTCAGTGGTGCTTTGCTCTTGGCGTGCCTGTCCTCAGTTGATGGAGTATGCGCATTAAACTTTACACAGGACCTGAGCAATAAATAACTGTCATCTCATTAAGTCCATGGTTAGAACCCGTGGGAAAGCCATAATGCTTCAAAAGGCTCCGTTCATCCTCCTGGAGCCCGCTGCCCAACTCTCTCATCAGGAGAACATTTACAACTCCCTCCTAGAATTGACAAAGCTCTGAGAAAAAGCTTAGAAAAATGAGGGCAGGGCTGTTCCCAAACTTTTAGGGTAAAGAAATAACAAATATACTGAGTTTATATTCTGCTGTTTCATTTACTTCCCTGAATGAATCAGAAACATTTAGAATGCCTTCCTTCCTTTTTTGGGTAACTTATTCCTTATTCCTCCGGTGCTTTCTGACATATTTAAAGCTGGCATTTACCTCCATGAAGCAGACATTTTCAATACAAATCCTACCTTGTCTGGACACTGTTTAATATGATTCTGTTGCATTGCATCCCCTCCATCTGACAATGTGTAAGTCACTTTAGGTGTATAAGGTTGTTAGCCTTATACAACTTTACTGTGATATACCATGGTATAACCAGAGTAAATGGTAAGAAAGTCAAGTACATTCATAGTAAAGCATGGACAGGTATAGTAAACAATTATACAAACATGGAAGCCCATGGAAAAACAAATTAAAACTGAGCTAAACTTTCATAAATGTATAATAGTTACCAATACAGGAAACATTAATTAAGGTTGAGGGTCCAGCTGCATAAAACACCTTAAGTATTGAATACCTTAAGTAGCAATTGCAGCAGTTTTGTTTGAACTGGATTTGCTTCTTATCAACTACTTGATCCTTGTATTCCTACAAAAAGTACTAGGTTTGCTTTTCCTTATCAAAAACAGGGGCTGGGTTTTCATTTTCCTGTTTTGCACCATAACACCTCATAAAGTAAATATTAGCTGCCTTGTTCGAGTGCCAATCCAAATAATGCTCTGCAAATAACATAACACTGCCATAAGGAACCCTTTGTGAAACCTGAGGCGCCCACAAAGAACAATGCAACCGTGGATGCATTTTCTGAGGAAATTTGCTATAATTGTGCATGGGATTTTTAAAGCTTAAAACAAAAAATAATTCTTAGGCTGGTTTCTCTTAACTGTTTGCCCTGCAGTAGACCTGCTTTTGGGGATACGATTAACTTTGCTTTCCGTTTCTCCTTAAAGCCCAAATAGAGCCAAGAATAAGCTTAAGTAATGCACAATAATTAATGTGTATGCAGTGTAACTAGGATTATGCTGTTATATTTGACTTAACAGTGTTGAAAATACAAAAATACACCCATATGACAATATATCATAGAAGTATATATTATATCAGTGGTTTCAAGGTCAAAAGGTATTCTGGTTTTAATTCCAGCTTATATGAATTATTTTATTGAACTAAGTGTTGGCTGGGTATATTTAAAAATGTTGTTAAAGTATTTTTAAGCTGACAAGTTAAAGGAGGGATTAAAGGTACAGCACCCACTAAACATTTTGAAGAGAAGTGTCAAGGTGGTAAGACCATCAATTGGGTCCTCCCACATTTTCAACATCTGAAATTTTTGATCACAGATAAAAGCCTCATTAATCTCTTGGGATAAAGAAAGGTACACTTCACAGAGAATGGAACTCTAACCCAATCTGTTCCGTCTCTGCACCTCAGTTCAAATAAAGACAGCCAGCTTTGCAAGCCTAAGAATTCAGCAGTTACAATTGAGAAGCTTAACCACCTGCTGCACAGTACAAACACAGGACAATGAACATCAGCCTGCTGTCAGTTCAATTAAAAAAACATCCGTGTTCAACCAAAACGACTGGCAACCCACAAACCAATTTTTGTCAGATACGTTTTAACTATTATAGTGCCACAATAGTGCCATTGACTTCCTACATTTGTTTCAATGGACCACTTTCGTAAAAGAAAATGGATGATGAAAAGCAGACTTAATTCACATTCTGCAAATATCAACTCCCCAAAGGCTTTTCTAGGGTATGTCAAGGATTTCCATAAAAGAGAAATACATGTGTGTGTAGGGGCTTTTTGCTATTGTTTATATGGGGCTTTCCATTTTATAGACTATTTGTATAAAGTTTGATATATCTTCTTGTCTTCTTGCAATGTGTTCCGCCCATTGCCATTTTAACATTTTCACTCCAATTCACTTAAATGATTTTGGTTTGTTCTCAGATCCATTCATTTATTTTTGTATCTGTTCTTGATATACATACATCTTTCCATGCACCTTTGTGTCATCCACAGCCATAAGTGAGCACTGGTATTATGCATTGATCAAATACTTTTCTCTTCAGGCAAGTGGGTCAATTTTCTTTTAACAGCCTGCTGTTCCTCCCAATTGCACTCATTTTAAAATTTTTTGTTAAACATAGCTTTTAAACATGACTTCATGACATGTTCGTGTAATTCAATTTTTCTTGCTTGCATCTGAGAGTTCTTGAAATATTGAACCTAGATTAGTTTAGAACCATACAAGAATGCATAAAATCCACAACTGGAGAATTTGTTTTCATTATTAAAAGTCCTGAAAAACTGTTAGGATGTTTTCTAAAAGTAAACAAGGAGAAAACCTATTTAATTGATCTGTCAAGAAACTTCTCAGGATTTTAGTCTCCTTATATCGATAACAAAGCCTTTGTGCTCTAGTTTAACTTTGCAACATCTCTATTCCTGTGTTAAAAAAGAACTTACACTGGTTTCTGAATTGGACAAGCTGCATCAAAGGAGATTATAAAGAATGACCCTGCACAGCAAAGCTCTAATAGAATAAAGTATTTGGGGGAGTGAAAATATTCACCGGCATTACAACGGATAAATACATACCTGCTTTATTATTACTTTGCAAATCAAGCTACAGGGCATTTCAAACAATGAAAGGGATTTCATTCTGTTGGCCCATTGACGCCACCTTTGAAGGGTCACAGGTTAAACTGATCATATCGCAACTCTTCTGTCATACAGGTGTTTATATACCTACACAGGATACATTCCTCATGACCAGAGATTTATGGAGTCACAGTACGGCAAGTTAGAGCTCAAAATGGTATGTAAAAGCAATTCCTCTGATCTAATGACATGAAACACTCAGGTATTGCAGATTTGTATGATTCTTCAGTACTCTTCACTGAATACAGCAAAAAAAACACAGTATGTCACACAAATGTCACACTACGCAGAATAAATCTTATTTTGGGGGGGATATTGCAAATGAAACAATATTTTACCATTAAAAGGATAATTTTATTCTGAATAGTGTAACCACCTTTCTTGCAAATCATAATTTTGACTGAAGATATTCACAAGCCCTGGCTTTCACTTTGGCTCAAATACTGTATTGCAAAATCACACATATGGAGTAAATAGTACTGTGGTAAAAGTTGTCAACAGAATCTCATCTCAACTCAAAGCAGACAATATATTCTATATAAAATACGTAAACTAAAAGAATGATTAACGGACAATATACCATAGAGAGACAAGTTCTGAGTGAGTTGCATGCAAACTTTGTTTATCTATACACTGATACACCTATTTAAAGCCCATAGACCCTAGAAGGTAACAACAAAGGGCAGGAATACGCTAGGCATCTTTTGATACAAATAAAACTGAAGGATTGAATAACTATTAATATTGTGAGAAACAATAGCATATCTGTCATAAAGAATTGTATTTAGAAATACACAATGTTGAAACATACACCACCCCCTCATTATATCGCTGGTGTTGGGGTCCAAAAAAAAAAAAAAAAAACGGGTTATATCAAGGGACCATGATATAATGAAACAAAGAAAAAAGAAAAAGTCACAAATACTGTAGAATCAACTTTAGTTTTATTGCAGGCCTTGGAAATTATAAACAGGGCAGCAATACATCTAAAAACACAGGAAGAAATATAAGGCTAATAAAGTGCATAGTTTAACTGTAATACTAGACAGTATTTTGAAATGGTAGTTTAGGGCAAACAGTAAAAGTAACAATTTGCACAGGCCTCCTAAACTACAGGTAACAGTAGCCTATGTACTGTAGTACTATATATTAGAACAAAAATGTGGTAAAAAATGTTTTATGAGGTTAATTATAATCAGGGGCATACGGATCATGACCATTAAAAAAGGGAGCCAACCAAATATACTTGTCATTTCCAAATCAGAGATCAGCGATATAGCGAGTGGCGATATAACGAGGGAGTTGTTTTTGTGGACCACAGCAATAAGTATTAGTCACACACCCTTCAGGAGCTGGGGAAGTTCTGTGTGGTCCAATATTCCTCCTGAGAAGTGGGTGAATCTATTTAAAGGCTACAGGAAGAAGCTAAATTGGAGGCTCATTTCTAAAACATTTGAATTTTGTGCATTTAGAAGCAGTTATTTCTGTCAGATATGCTAGTGATGAATACAATACTGAAAATACAATCATACAATTATTTTTGCTTTTTTAATTTGATGTAGGAGTACACCAACATGTACTTCAAGATTTCCACTCCAGTGTTAAAATTACCTATTTACAGATTGTGTCCCATACACACTTAAGTTCTGCGAAGGCCTTCATTACCACAGTCAGATAGCAGGAAAGGGTCAGCAACTTACCTAAAGAGACGAGACAAAAAGACAAACAGAGGGATAAATACAATTTTACATTTGAATGTATCATATAGATAGAACGTACTGCACTGCCACAATTCTCCAAAAGGCATTCTAGTAGGTTGAAGTCTATGTGCCATAAAATTGAGAACAGTGTAAATAAATCCCCCTCTACTTCTGGAGGGTCACAGTCCTGCAGGTTTTATAGGGAACTTAAAACACTTAACAGCTGAAAGTATTCAATGAGATCAATTAAGTTCCAAATTGTTTTCATTAAGTCACTTTGTCAGTAAATGCTGCAGTAGAATATAAAACAGAACTCTGTGTACCACTGGTGGAGAATTATTATTTTGGTGATTATGAGGTACAGCCTGATACAAATCTTTCCAAAAAGTATGTTAGTTTAATCTATTTTATTCTGAAAGTCGTAAGCATTCTTAGCTATTTTCCTCAATTTGATTAACTGTTAATAATGGAATACTATTTCACAAATACATAAGCAATCCACTCCCATTCTATTTCCTGGTAAAACAGTAATATAATATTTACTAATTTCAATCTGCTAATATTCCTGACAGTAAACAGGCTGTATTGATATCCATACCCTCTCACAACTCAAGTCTGGCAGAGTGGTTCAGCTGTAAGATTACAATGTGATTTGTTTGTGATTGATAAGTGTAGTATACATTATAACAAAATTGCTGTGCAGTATTGTCAGGGACCTTGCACAGTAGTTTTTCTATGAAAGCTTTAGAAATGTTAATCATTAGGGGAAAAAAGGCAGACAGGATGAAATAAATAATAATAATAATTATTATTATTTTTATTTCTTGGCAGACGCCCTTATCCAGGGCGACTTACAACATAAGTGCAAAAATACAGAGAAGTACAAGGCATCAATCATTACAAATTCAACTTAGCTAAAACATAGCAATTCAAAATAATACATTTTACAAATTCCAATTCCAATTTACACAAGTACAGTAAGAGACTTCCTACATCCTGGACGGTGAAAGCTAAGTGCTGTCAAGATGTAGGGTTACAGACTAGGGCTACGGGAAAGGGAGCAAGAAGGAAAACAATCAAGAACGTGAGGAGCATAATAAGCTGAAGTGCTATCTAGCAGGGATAGAGGACTAATATTACAAGTGCTGTTGGAAGAGATGCGTCGTATCTCTAATAATGTGAGGAACATGTAAAGCAAAAACTTGGCAGAGATATGTTTGCCAAGTGGGTAGGCAGTGGGCTGTGTACGAGAACAAGTAGGACAGTACACAAACACAGGACCCCACCCCAGCATTGCTGTAGGTAACGGGTAAGAAACAGGGAAGAGAGTCAGTAACCTTTATAATAGCACCACCTACTGGGATATAGAAGAATAACTACAGAATACCAAAGTTTCTGAACTCAGTTGCTTGTTTTCACATTACTAAAGAACCCAGTGTGACATACAAAGGATTTGAAAGGAAACAAGTGATTTAAGTGTAGACTTTCATCTTTAATTTGAGGGTAGTTACATCCAAATTGGGTGAACGGTGTAGGAATTACACCCATTTTTATATGTGGTCTCCCCCAATTTTAGGGGCTCAAAAGTACAGTGCATCCGGAAAGTATTCACAGCGCTTCACTTTTTCCACATTTTGTTATGTTACAGCCTTATTCCAAATTGGATTCAATTCATTATTTTCCTCAAAATTCTACAAACAATACCCCATAATGACAACGTGAAAGAAGTTTGTTTGAAATCTTTGCAAATGTATTAAAAATAAAAAACAGAAAAAGCACATGTACATAAGTATTCACAGCATGTCTTTAGTTCCTGCTTGTTCTTGGGGCGTTTTGCCTTCAGTTTTGCCTTCAGCAAGTGAAATGCTGCTCAATTGGATTCAGGTCAGGTGATTGACTTGGCCATTGCGGAACATTCCACTTCTTCACCTTGAAAAAGTCTTGGGTTGCTTTCGCAGTATGCTTCGGGTCATTGCCCATCTGCACTGTGAAGCGCCGTCCAATGAGTTTTGAAGCATTTGGCTGAATCTGAACAATTAAGACAATCTACAAACCTGTACATCATAGCAGTTACATTTATGATTAGAGGAAAATGGCATCTTACTAAAAATGAAGCCGCAACTGAGTACAGTTCTGCAGTTTTCTATTAGCGGGTGGGTCAAAGTTTTGATTTAATCTGGCCCTAAGTGTCCGAAGTGATGATAGACAACACAAAAGTATTTGTGACTGACTGTGTGTTATGCTAACCAAGGTGTGAACACAATATTTAGTATTTATAGCAGTGTTTATCTACTATGATAAAACAGCCAAACATTGATGCCACTGTTCTAGCCCGTGGCCTAAATAAGATTAGAATAATTGGATTATAATTATTATAATTCATAATTAGAATATATATTTTTAATTGGCATAACACAAGGTTTGGATAGAATAGTAAAGTGCTTAATGGGCAGTCAAGATTGGCAAAGTTATCAGGAAACAAAATGTAAAACTTGATCATTAATATAAAACCCTGAAATGTTACTAAATGCTTAATATTGGGGTAATGGGGTAATAAGACCCTTCTCGGCCATTGCATTTTTTTTAAACCTCAAAATCATATTAATAAATAAATAATCAGAATAAATACAGCCATGCATAGATTTATATGTAATACTTATTTTTTTAAATAAAATAGAAAATCACAACTGTCACCATACAGCCTTGGTCCTGGATAGCTACAGACAGTACAGTGCAGCAGGAGTCTCCGTCTCGAGTCCTGGAGATCTATAGTACTGAGCACAATGAAGTCAAGACAAGCTGAAGGCCACGGCTCTCACTACCTGGCACCCTGGAGACCAATCACAGCAGCCTCTCCGCTGAAGCTCTTTCTCCCCAACCACTGGAACAGCTGATCCCCAGTACAGAGAAACTACAGCCCAGCCAAACACATATTATTGGGACACTGATTTACCCTTTAAATATTATCAGATTTAGACCTTTTCTGCTTTCTATATTTATTCTAAGACTTATTCAAGAAAATTGTAAATAAGACACATACAGCATATATTCAGTCTTTAGTAATGTATAAAATGGAAACTTTCTTTTAAAGATTTTTGAGCTGAAAAGAATTTTAGATCTCTTTTATGACATTCCTAAGGCTTATTGGAGTCTTCCCTGCTGTAGCTAAATTTAATGACTAGTCCCCTCCCTGGCTTCCTTTTGCATTCTTGTACTCAAGACACAAAAAGGCTTCAAAGGAATTGGGCTACAAAGCACCAGAAAAAATAAAAAGTAACATTTCTTGTTCTTCTTTTCTTTCTCTGTCAATATGGCTTCTTTGGAATGTTGGGTCTGGTTATTAACACATCAGTTGCTATTTAGCCATAAAGAGAACGATTAACTTAGAGTGCTTTCTTTATCTCTGAGATAAATGCCAGTGAAAGGGGCTTTTTTCCAGGAAAGCTGACAGCCTTCATTATATGCTAGAAGAAAACTGAAAATGTCTCCATTAGATGGGGACATCTTGTTCAGAAACGGTTCATTGCAATGTTCAGTGTGGCAAATGAAAGACGTTCCCCAGAGAAAAGAAATACATGGAATAAATATCAATTTTACCTGATCTGACTGTTCAGATCTTAAAGATGATTAGGGCAGAAGATCATTGGTTGAAACACATTTATAACATGTACTCTGAATACCTCGACTTATTTACATCCAAAGTCCAACCAAAGAAGAAACAGTGTCATATTAATACAATCTTCATCACATTACGCCTGTTCTTTTATAGTTTTTATTAAATGTTTTTTGCTAAAATTAATTTAGAACGAGGTGGATGCTTTTAGTTCCTTTTTCTGTTAAGTGCTTTGTGGCAACCCTGTGATGGCCCTATAAAAAATAAAATTGATTGATAAGCCTTGGAGGCTAATTAAACTTCTCCAAAAGCACCCGCATTCATTTTTATTAATAATACATTTTCAGCCATTCAACTAGATTATTAATATGAAAGAAATCCCAGATTGTTAAATGCATAACCTACTAAGAATCATTAATCCACTGATCATCTGATAATCAAAATCATAATAAAACATATAATATAGATAATCAAGTGCTGCTACAACTGATTAAGTGATGTACCTGTTAAAAGTGTTCCAGTCAACACATCTGACAATGGACAAGTCAAATGCGCTGAGTTTCAAGATGTCATCCTACAGGTAGTCTAGAGCAGGAGACTCCAGCCCTAGCCCTGAAGAACTAATCCAGCAGATTGTATAGGTCATCTTTAAATCATCAGTTTATAAAGACTTGGAAACAGTTCAATCTGATTAGTTAGGCAGATGGTTTGGATAAATTCAGGTAACACCTGAATTTGCTTTATTGCTTTATTAGAAAAACTAACACTTTTCTTAATCTTTAGAAATTGGTGATTTAGTATGATCAATATAACTAACAGGACTAGGGCTTTCCAAGTCCAGGATAGAATACCCCTCACCTGAAAGTGCAACCCAGAGACTGCTAAATGTCTGATGTCACTTACTACTGCAGAAATGTCAATTAGAGTAATTTCTACTGTTTCAAATACTGGAGTGACACCAGACAAGCTGCAACCTGAAGTGCATAGCCCTACAATAAATGCAAGCTTAATACCTCGATAGTGAGCATGCTGGACTAAATGTTGAAAACTGTGTCAGAAAACAACTAATTAAAGAACAGCATTATGTTTAAACATTTTCAGCAACCTTTGTTGTCGTATAATGTTGTTTTCTCTAAATACTGCTTTTTACTGCACAGTTAACAGTATTGTATAGCTTCTGGATTGCCAGAGATACTAAGATATTGTTGTACCACCTGGCAGACCAGGAGCCTAAGGGTCTCTTAAATTAGCATCCTGAATTAATCATGACACTTTACGACTTCATTGTGTTTCTTTGATAAATTAAAAAAAAAAAAACAGGCGTAAACTTTCCTTCCTCCGAAATAGTGAACATAACAAAATATATATATATTAAATATTTTTTCTATTATTATTATTATTATAAACATGAATTATGTGCCAACTACTGAATGTCACTTTTGCATAGAATATTTGACAAGCCAAGTTTGTAAGAAGCTTCTAGTGCAATATTAACCTTGCTACTCAGTATCATTAAATGGTATCCTTGTATTGCAAATGTGTAATTAATTTTGTCAATTTCTGGTAATTCAGCAGGTACATTTTCACATAAAGCCACAGTGATGTATTTATCTTAAAGTGTGGCAATTAAACAATAATATGTCATATTTACCTATTATTATTATTTTTTTAATTATTATTATTTATTTATTTTTCTTGGCAGACGCCCTTATCCAGGGCGACTTACAACATAAGTGCAAATTATTAATACTGTAATTTACTATTAGCCACTTGGTCTTGATTTACCAGACAGAATTCCAGCAAAAGCATGTACTTATATTCACAACAATGTGGTTAAACTGATATTACAATTTTATTTCAAGTAGTTAAAAGCAGTTAAATGTATGTATAAAATGTATAACGATTGCCTTAAAGAGCAGACAGACTATAGGCTGACATACATGGAGACATAACCCCCAGTTTTAAATCTGTAGCTTGTGGCCTTTTTTTAGAAAATAACAGCAAAGTGTCTCAACAATTTTGCATCAAACCAAAATCAAATCAAATACAGCTCACACATCACTATTCATTAGCTTTTCACAGCTCTGCCATTACTCAGTTTGTATGGATTTATGTAAGCATCACCACCTGCTGTGGATAATATTACCTATGATGTAATGATAGTATTTTCTAAACTTTACCATCATGTGAAGTACAAATGAGCTCATACATCCAAACATAGGACAAGTTACCTAGTGTTAAAATCTTTTTTTTGTTTTGTTCATTTTACAAGACAAGGAATGCCAAAAAGCAACATTCTAAAATGAATTTAATGGTAGATGTTTCCCCATTTAAACCAGGACTTGTATCTGATAACATTACACGATGTGATCCCTGTCAATGTGCACATCCTTCCAAGAACAGAACAGTTCAGAACAAGTTCCCTCTTTTAGCAACAACACTTCATTCCTGTTTTTACAGTAAAATATTACATCCATAATCTGATATGGCATGCACATACAGTAGCAGAACCCAAAACACGTCTAGATTTTGGTTTCTGCCTGCAGAATTGTTTGATCACATCTAACACCCTTGTTTTTGAGAACTATTACAGGAGTTCTGTCTATACCAAGACAGAACATAAATTGATGGAGTTCTATACCTTGGACCAAGTATTTTGCCTAAATCTGGGTTTTCAAAACTATACTGTATCAGATGTAAGGGAACCATTTAATGGCTTAATTTTTTTTAAAGGAGTAACATGATGTGGACACCTCAACCTAAATTGCGGGAGAGGCATATTTATTAAAATATATAGCTTAGATACAATAAAAATAATAAGAAAGAAAGAAGTTAAGAAATTGTATTGATTTATTGCTGCTGACCACTAGGGGCAAACAATGACACAAAACACATCAGAATTAAGAATGTGAATGACTTGCCATTTATGTAAGTTACAGCCGCATTGAAACATGGATTAAAGTTGTATGTGAGCTAACAGTCTCACGTCATGTCAGGGAGACGTTGCTTTTAAATATTTAAAATTCAGTTAAATGCTATGATTTTGCAAATGCAAGTGAAAATATCAAATGATTTAATTAGGTGTAAATAAAAATAAATAATTGAACCCCCTCTAATCTATTACAAATTCCCCAATGAAGAGAACCATATCCGACTGAGAATTAGCACATTTGTCACAGATTGCACGTGGTTCTCTAGTCTCACTTCAAGATCTAAAAATTGTGTGCACCTCTGTTATTACTGGAATAACTGAGACAAAATACAAGTACAACATGTCTACTATGTTCTTTTGAAATTATTAATAAACTAAACCTCTGGATTATGCATATGTATGACATACCACATTTAGTAGAATGTCATTAAACTGAACAGGTGTTCCCAGTTTATTTAATATATTATATGCCAGGGGTGGCTAACCCTGGTCCTGGAGAGCCGCAATCCTGCATGATTTCCAGGTTTCTCTTAATTACCAATCAGTGGATATCTTGAACACAGGGACATTTTACCTAATTAAGAACC
Source organism: Amia ocellicauda (assembly GCF_036373705.1). NCBI lineage: Eukaryota > Metazoa > Chordata > Actinopteri > Amiiformes > Amiidae > Amia > Amia ocellicauda. The sequence continues at coordinate 35,658,625 of NC_089859.1, read as the reverse complement.
ATAATTGGTTCAATTAAGGAGTTAACAATCTGGATAAAACAAAAACCTGCAGATCCTGCAGCTCTCCAGGACCAGGGTTAGCCACCCGTTATATGCTACCTAAAACTGTACAATGTTATACAGACATTCATACTTAATTATCAATTTATGCATAGTACTTTCGCCCCATCCTACCATTTGCTAAATTTTCGAAAGTATATATTTTTTTCAGGATTATTTTCAAGTGGAGAAAGTGAATGCTGTTTTCTGTTAAAGATCGAAGTGAAAATGTAAAACCAGCGTTTTCACTCCACCTTGCAGAGTTTCCAAGAAATTAAACGCCTGCAGCTGAAAGACTTCCAAATATCTGGCATGTGTTAGCTTAACATTCCTTAAGCGAAACCAATTTACAGACAATTTGATTAATTTCTTCTGCTTGGTTTCCAGAGAACATATTTTAGTACATATGAAGCATCTGGAATAATTTAATCCACACAGAAAATAAGGGGAAACTTCAATATTACAACAAGAAGGAAACATTACAAGTTATGGATGGATCTCTTAATGCTTTCCACTTATTTTCAAGACCCAGCTAACTTCCTAAATCTAATAAACAACTCTCTTTGGGTTTGCTTTGATGTTGATGTTGAGATAAAGTTGTGATAAAGGTAAAATATTCTATGGCATGAGTGCTTAACATACGTCTAAGAAACGTATAACATAAGCTGATTTTTGATTGATCTACAAAGCACAAGAGACCCACCTTTTCTCAAAGTAAGCATAAGGATTAACAACAGGGAAATAACAGTACAATTTAAGTCATTTGAAGTTTTAAGAACAGTTTGCTGTCCAAATTAGGGTGCTAGACTGTTATGTTACGTGAAAGATTTGTAATATAAAGCCACAATTATGGTATTACGATAGTTTCACCATACAATTTTAATAATTTAATGTCGTCGAACACATACCTTGATGAAAGAGGCTGACTGCCATTTAGGTTTCATAGATTAACCCCCGGATTGGATTTTGACCCACCCAGATTGAACTCTGATCCACCCACCAGCTTCAAATTCCAATTGTGACTCCTGATGTTGGCTTCCAGAGGTTACTTGCAATTCTAAACTTTAAATTGACTCTTCATTCTCTCACCGATACTATGATCTGAGAAAAAGGCACACAGCAAAACTTTAAACCTCCAATTAAATACACTAATGTTACCAGTGTTTCAACAGACATTCCTGTTTAGCACCTTCCAGTACACTGAATGAGTTTTGCACCTCACTGAGAACACCTTTGCTGCTTAAACATGTTGTTAAACAAGAGACAATCCAGAGTGCTACAATACAAGAAGTGCACAGGTGGTGAAGGGCTCGATTTCACTTCACTGAACGGGGAACGCAGGAATCCCGATGATGTGCTTGTGCAACCTGAGACTTCAGCTCAGATTCCTGCTGTTAATGCTGGGCTTTGATGCTTTTGACATGGGACATAAATCTGCCCAGCGGCTCAACATCTGCACTCTGATTTATACCCTTTAAAATCAATTCAGATGCGTAGTGCAAGAGCCCTGCCCTTTTCTAAGCTTAAATGAGGACTATTCACTTTATACGCTATTATTTGTTTTTAAATTGGGTTTTCATGTGTTTTGTAAGAGCAGGCTTCATCAACAAAATGCCACATTAGCACATTGCTGCCATAATCCAGAGCAGTAACCTTTCCTGGGAACACATTCACTCACTGGAATGTTCCCTGAAACAATACCAACAGCGAACATCCCTCTCATTTCAAAGCATTGTTAAATGAGTCAAATATTAAATCCCATCTACACTTATTGGGACAGGCAATGGCATATCTATGCATCACCATGAGCAATTAATCAGTTTTCATTACTACATTTACGTCATAGTATAGTATTTACTGTTTACTCTTCAATTTGTTTCAAATTTAGGAAAATCTGGAACTCCAGTCTTCTAGTTCTCATTCGTGTTTCCACTTTCACACCTGAAATGATTCATCCAACACTGAGCAGTACACACCTCACTAGTTAGCATCATTAGATGTCTTTGACGATAAAATTGGAAATAAAATAATGTATAAATATGCTGTGTAAAAATGCAAGTTATGCATATTTTCCTTATGCAATGATTTGCTTCCATTGTAAGGATCTCTAAAGTCATGGTTATTAAATTATGTTTATTTTCAGAGGCTGGAATTCACTTCCTTCTAATTTTTATTCCAGATGAGTGCTCAGCCTCCTAATTAAATCCTAACTGAACTACCTCAAACTGTTTAGCAGCTGACAATAATTTAAAATGTCTAGTTTAGTAATTTCAGTTAAACGAAGTAGACAATTAAGTAAACTGAGCTCAGTTTGAACCAAACCTAATAACCTGGTTCTCATGTATGAGGGGTGAAAACTGCATTGAACAAAACAATTGATGCAAGAACAAAACAAGCTCCTTTAGTACTAAGGTAGGAATGGCAGACAACTTGACACAGGGTTGGTATTGAAAGTGAGATATAATATTCAGCACACAAATGTCCAAGAACATAATTTTTCTCTCTATATATATATATATTTTATTAATATTTATTTATTTATTTTAAATAGGAGTGCTCCTTCATAATACCCCTCTCAATGATGTATTGTTACATCAATTAATCAATAAATACTGCCAATGTATAGCTATTTTCCTGTAAGATCATTACAGATAGCACTGTATATAAAGCAGATTTTCTTCAGATTATACTATAAATTCCAACACTGCAATGTAACAATCACTCAGTGAATTAGCAATCATTTGACAGGCAGGGGATCCTGCCACAAAACCCCATCTACAATAACAGTGGTTACCCTTCATTTCCACAACTACAGGGCCTGAGTCCGAGACAGAATTCAGTATAATTCTTCACTGCGAGGAGAGGGAACTGGGAAACTGGTGCCATGGACCAGTTCCAAGAGAAACTGCTCCTGTCCACTGCACATGGCCAACCATTTCATATAGTGCACAACTGTGCCCTGCACAAGGACGACCAGTTCATATAGTTAAATTTTGTTCTCCGTCGTTCATGACTTCTGAGCTTCTTGTGTGTTCAGAACTCAGTCAGACTTTTAAGCAATACCCCCCAGGACAGGCTTAAGTCATTACTGCTGAAAACAACTGTCTGACAAAGACAAGGGCCAACAAACAGTCTGGATATGTAAGTGGCTCTTGTCTTCAAACTTACTCTGTCTGGGGGCTTTGATAATGGGACGTTTCTAAGAAATCTGAAGGGAGATTGTTAAGGAACACTAGGAGCAGAAAGCAGGGGATAAATGTCCCACAACAATGTCACCAATTATCTCCATTGCCTGACACATTACACTTTTCCTAATTTCTCAGTCGCTCTAAAACCACATCAAAAGTAATTCAAATTTTAGTAGCCAAATCATTGCATTTGATTGGATTTACAAGTACAGCAGTGTGAGTATTATGGGCATCCCATTGTGAGTCCCATTGTTGGCATTATCATAGCAGTGCCATCTGATTGATATTAACTGTGGTGCTGTATTTTCTCAATTTCATCAAGATCATCATCATGATCCCATTTTTATTAATTACACAACATGATCTAGCAGTGTAAAATAAATATACATATATATATATATATATATATATACATATATATATATACACATATATATATATATATAGGAGGACCAGGATTGAGTCTGTACTTGTCCAATTGTGCCTTTTGTTGTATCTTGTAATGCATTATGAGCCAAGATAATTTCTTTAAAAAAGAAAGCTGTTACTGTCAATTATTGGATTTACTGTACATTATACATTATAAGTCTGTACAACATATATGAAAAGACTCTTATTGTATTGCAGTGTTATCCATGTCAGGTTTTGTGAGCTGCCAACTGTATTACAAATAAATAAATAAATAAATAAATAAATAAATAAATAAATAAATTACAAATAAAGCAGACAAGGTCATACAGTCATTGTTCTATGTAACTTTTTTCTAAATATCCAGGACCAGGGCTAGCTTATATACAACAGCAAACAGGCTGTCACATTGTTCATACTCCTATGCAATGGGAGTTTCGTTTACTATAAATTGCTGTGGTGTCTGGTGCATTTAGATACCAATAACTCTGAAATAATCTCTGAAATTGTGTTCTTTCTAGTTAGCAACAGGAAATAAAAAGGCTTTTGCATATTTTGCATAGTTCTAGATACCTCTAGACACGTGGAGGCTTTCTATGATCAGACACAAGATGAATATATAAAAAAAAAAAAGCCTTTTGGCTATTATTTTCTTAAATTAATGAAGGAATAAAAGTAAAGATGTGATTAAAATATATATATATATATATATATATATATATATATATATATAATCTATGCACAAGCTAAGACTAAGCATCGTTAGAGTACAAGTACTGCTTTAAGAGTGAATCCAGTATGTTAAGTAGTCGACTGGAAGCAGTAGCAATTTCACTAGTCTTTTGGTCACAACTTACTAAGACAGAAAATATTTACACACGCCTTGACGGACACTGAGAATATGCAGGAAATATGCAGGGAAAAGGCAATAAAAAAGACAAAGGGGAGTAAGTGAAGGAACTCCACCCCAAAGTTGACATTTAAGAACATTTCTCTCTTCTTCCCAATTGGACGAAACAACCTTTGTGCATCGCGTGACCTGTAAGGTCGATACAATGTGTTGCACAAAATATGTCTGGAAATTTTTACTGAAGGTTCTCCCAAATTCCTCCCCACCCAAAAGGAAGATATCAGTCTGAGTTTAAGTTCAGTCCTCACTGGGGCTGTAAACAACAAGCTGACACCCTTCTTCAATTACCTGCAACTAAGCTGAGACCGCAGTAGGGAGTTGCTAATGTTTTTCTCCAATATGAGCAACGCCAAGTACAATACATTGACATTTTTGAAAGACAAAACATGCTGTCCCTATTAAAGTACTACATTTTGTTGGCAGGGTGCACTTACAGAGAAGCCCACCTTTTATCAATTTAAAAAATGCTGAGGGGAGTGTTTACTCCCCACTTGACAATCTGATTCAAATGAAAAGGTGCAGTTCGCTGGCTATTAATTAATAACTGGGCACTTAATTTATCTACATTACAACTGCTGCTTTCTAACTCACAAGGCAAGAAAGGCAAGAGCAAAAACATGGGTTCATCACAGCCAAGAAAACTCTATTGAAGTATATTAGACTGTTTCACTAGCCTCACCATTCCAGAACACTTTGAAACAAGAATATATTTTCAATATATTATTTTGGTTACTTCTTTTAATTGTCCTGGTTTTTAGCTAGACCATAAAGTTGTGTCTTATTTATTAATATATCACCTAGATCATGTAACCCTGCCCTGCTGTTCACGAAGTATTTGGCAGCAGGACAATTAAAGAGCATTATTTACCTTTTGGGGAGGAGCTGGTGCAAACGTATGGGTTATATTATTTTAATGATTAGATTGTAAATAATACCTGCCAAATATGAGGTAATAAAACAATTAACAGAGAAATATTGAATGCTAAAACAGTATTAAGGATTTAATAAAAGACTACTACTGCTTCACAGTAAATACACAGTAATATCAGTGTAGCCATTTAATACTAAACCCACACATGAATATCTTGTAGTTCAGAACTTCAAAAACTGCCTGCAGGTGTCTTACAATTACAGAAACAATCCAGTCCAAAACTAAACATACTCTGTAAAATAAAAGACAATTTAGTGGCCACAGCCTCACCTCTAAAAGACAGAGGTTCTGCCCCCAGACCTGGCTCATCTCTCAGACTAACACTGTCTCCGATACAGTTCACGTCTATTGTTTGGGGGTTAGATGCTCGCATTCAGTTCTATAGCTGACAGTGAATTAGCCGAGCACTGCACTGGCCACCCCAAGCACTGTGAGGGTCAATGGATCAGAATCTCTCAGGGCACTTTCAAGTTTACTTTGCCCTTTCAAGCAGTGCATTTTCACTGCTTAAAATAATGCAATGGAAGCAACAAGTCTTCTTTTCACAAAAATAGAAAAAATAAAAACTGATTAAAATTCTTCAAAGTATCTATCTACCTATTAATCTATCTATTCATATGTTGGTGGTTGCTGTGCAGGATTTAGGCCCATATTAAATCAAAACATGGACCCAATCACCTATTGCAAATTATAAATACAGTTCCAGAGCACCCAACTGACGTGTTTTAATTAGTCTAATATACCTTTACCTCAATTTGAACTCTAACATCTAACATAGTTTTTGTAAAGTGAAACTGGGAAATACTATAAATAAAGTGATTTTTATTGATTCGTCAGATAGCTGATGTAAACAGAAGAGTTGTAAAGATCTACAGGATATAAAGCACAGAAGCAAAAGTATGATTTGGGGGGAGATAATCTCTCTGGAGAAGAGCAAAAGGAAGATATAAATAAATACATAAATGCAGATTAAAAATAAATGTTATGACAACTATTCACCACCTGTGAAAAGTACAAAAAGTTGGCAAATTACAGTTACAAAACCAATCTTGCTAAGAAACAGTCCTAATCTGTATTAATTCCTTCAGTATTAAGAATTATGTAAGTGTCTCCACATGGCCTGTCCACAATAAAAAAAAAAACTGACATTTTTTCATGTGTGAATTAGTACCTAAAACAAGACTAAACAGTTCTATATTTCTGATATAGATACATGTTGTGTGATGTTTTAGTACAAGACTAGTGAAACATGCTACCCTTATATGCAACATAATACATAGAGGAAAAGTAAATATAAATCCCACCCCTTTCACAGCACTCTCTGCTAATTCTGCTAATGTGGCAGCACAATGAAACCTGCACAGCTATTATAAGTACCGTAGCTGAGGCAGTTTTAATTCCAACAAAGAGCTTTACTGAAGTGCAGTCTCTAAGACAGGCACCTGTTCTCTGTTAGCTGCAGGCTACAGAATTGCAAAACATTCAGGGATATCTAGCAAGGGAAAGTGCAGACGCTGTAAACCTGTTGCACCTTGATTCGGAAGAAGAATGTCTCTTTTCGATTCCTATTTCGCTCTAATGAGTCTCGCATTTTTACTGTTCAGAATGTTTCTTACCTTTGTCTGAGTAGTAAGAGGCCATTGTTAAGGAGGCGTTATGAAAAGACCTTTGGAACTCTGCAGGAAACTTGCCTTAGCTTTCTCTTTCTCGCAAACTCTCTCTCTCTCTCTCTCTCTCTCTCTCTCTCTCTCTCTCTCTCTCTCTCTCAAACACGTCACGCCTTGCAATTCTACAGAATGGAAAGCTTTCCCTTCTCAAGTTTAAACTGCCCATAACATAATGCAATTCTGAACAATGCCAGGCACCAGAAAGAGACCAGTGCAGCAGTGCAGCAGTGCAGTGCATTGCTTTACAAGCTGTCTTCAATGGCACTGGGTATCTTGTTTGTAACTATGACAGATACTTTTAAGTCAATTATTTATTATTTTCTCCCCTAAGTTTTAGAATCATCCTTTATGCTAATGCATCTTGGTTCATCAACACATTCCCTGCCACTGCACGTGGGGAGGGTGAGGAAGTATGACTGGGATCCTCTCACCCATCATTTTGCACAAGATTGGAGACATGTCCCTCTCAGCGTAACTGCAAACCTGCAGGCGCCCAGGTAACCTGTAGGGGATGCTCATTAGCGACGAACCTAGAGAGACATGGCCAATTTAGCCCTCCCTAGCCCGGGCAGCGCTGGCCTATTGTTCACTGCCACTGAGCACTCCCAGTCAATGAATGAACCAGCGAACCATAGCCCATAGGGTAACCATAGAGTTTTATTGAGTAAAACCACAAATTTGTGGTGTGTAAGTCAATTTATTCTGGTCTGTACAATGATTTATCATAAAAAACTTTAAAAGAAAACTCTTGAATTTTAGGGCAGGAGTGAAACAACAATGACTGGAAGTAGTTTAAAGGTCTCTGAACATCCAAGGGTTAATGACCTTGGCAGACTGACAGTATAACCATTTGAGTGTGCCAGCATATAAAAGAATAGCCATCTGTTTGTCGGTGTAACAGATTAAATGTTAACTCCCCATTACTACCCATTTGAGCCCACTGTGTGGCAATACCAGAGGGGTATAAACACTGTTCCTGGATTTACACCATTTGATCTCTATTAAAGACAAAATCAGGTGTTTAAGCCAGTTCAGTAAAGACTGACAAAGCATTGAATAAGTGAAACTCTATTTAAATAAAACAAAAGGGATACGATGGATAGGATAGGATAGGATAGGACAGGCAGTAAGAAAAATGTTTATGTCTTCCATAAAGGTTAGGCAAGTTGTATTTAGTAGGAAATCATTAATGAGTTGGTGTACATAAGTAGAGCATTATCAGATTTTAATAGTTGGCATAATAGTCTTTGCTCACAAGCATACATATGAGGTTGAAGGCTCAATCAATCAAGAATCAATCAAATAAGAAATGTTACAAAATAGATTAAGCCTTTCAGACAATCTTGCCTTTTTTGTTAGTTCAATTTGGCTGGTAGCTTAATGATCACGTTATTTTTAAAAATAAAATAAAAGTCACCTTCAACAATGACGCAAAGTTGAAGAATGGGTCCAAAAAACAACAACATTGCTTCAGCTGTTTAAGCTGTTAGGTGTGCTCTTTGACCAATCCCATTCCAATTCCAAAAGCACTTTTTTTCTGTTTTCCATCTTCCTACTTAAAGGGATCAAAGGGTGAAAGTTCCCACCCCCTGCCTCACTATAAGAACTTGTGCATCAAAGTGGACTGAGTGACACTGACTTGAGCTTTGACTTTAGTACTTCAACTGACACTTAACCAAATACTGGCATCTTCAAAACAAACACTACACTAAATTGGCCAAAAACTTGGGTCACATTCATGAGAAAATAGGCTACCTTTAGACAAATTTAAAAGACTTGTCTGCTTGTCAGTCTTAAAACAGGTTTTTCTTTTCATCTCCAACTTAAGGAATCATATAGTTAGTGCCTCTTTTCCTGTTGCAACAGAATCTTCTTAATTACTGCATACATTTGCTCACCTGTGAAGAACATCAGGGGCTCTTGATTGAACGGAATTGATTTTGTATTTTGAGATTACTGTAGTACTAGGAAATAGATTTTTGTCTGTTTTACACACATGAATACATCCATTCCGATGTCCTTGAAATATAAAATACTTACAGCCTCACTGGTTAAAGATGTGCGTCTCTAAAGCAGATTGATGAACAACTTACAACATGTCCCTGCCAGTGCAATGTGGTGGTTTAAGTGACTTACCTGCAAGAGACAAGAGAAAAGGAAATATTTTATGTTTCAGAAAACAAAATTCTTAGGCACACACATATGACAAAACATTAAGAATAAAATATATTTGAAGAAGAACCAGCTGTTTGATGTGTGCAGTTCATTTAACCTGTCATGTACAATATGTAAACAGGTTCAGCCAAATAAAGTGTTTTATGTTTTATTAAAGGATGTTTGTTAATCCTGTTTTTATTACATGCACTACACCAGCAAACAATACTCAATTTGTTATGAAAAAAAAAGCTCAGAATAGTGATCTAGGTGGGAAAATATCCCTTTTTAAAATTCATAATAGTAAAGAACTGTAATTAGTATTACTATTTTAAAATAATTATATAATTTATACTGATATTAAAATGTATAACACTGAAGGACTATCTGACCAAAACGGACTATATAATCTCTGGAAACAATTAAGAGACCACTGCAAATTTGTCTTAAATCAGCATTTCTATACAGTGAGGGAAAAAAGTATTTGATCCCCTGCTGATTTTGTACATTTGCCCACTGACAAAGAAATGATCAGTCTATAATTTTAATGGTAGGTGTATTTTAACAGTGAGAGACAGAATAACAACAAAAAAATCCAGAAAAACGCATTTCAAAAAAGTTATAAATTGATTTGCATGTTAATGAGGGAAATAAGTATTTGATCCCCTATCAATGAGCAAGATTTCTGGCTCCCAGGTGTCTTTTATACAGGTAACGAGCTGAGATTAGGATCACTCTCTTAAAGGGAGTGCTCCTAATCTCAGCTCATTACCTGTATAAAAGACACCTGTCCACAGAAGCTATCAATCAATCAGATTCCCAACTCTCCACCATGGCCAAGACCAAAGAGCTGTCCAAGGATGTCAGGGACAAAATTGTAGACTTACACAAGGCTGGAATGGGCTACAAGACCATCGCCAAGCAGCTTGTTGAGAAGGTGGCAACAGTTGGTGCGATTATTCGCAAATGGAAGAAAGACAAAATAACTGTCAGTCTCCCTCGATCTGGGGCTCCATGCAAGATCTCACCTCGTGGAGTTTCAATGATTATGACGGTGAGGAATCAGCCCAGACCTACACGGGAGGATCTTGTTAATGATCTCAAGGCAGCTGGGACCATAGTCACCAAGAAAACAATTGGTAACACACTACACCGTGAAGGACTGAAATCCTGCAGCGCCCGCAAGGTCCCCCTGCTCAAGAAAGCACATGTACAGGCCCGTCTGAAGTTTGCCAATGAACATCTGAATGATTCAGAGGAGAACTGGGTGAAAGTGTTGTGGTCAGATGAGACCAAAATTGAGCTCTTTGGCATCAACTCAACTCGCCGTGTTTGGAGGAGGAGGAATGCTGCCTATGACCCCAAGAACACCATCCCCACCGTCAAACATGGAGGTGGAAACATTATGCTTTGGGGGTGTTTTTCTGCTAAGGGGACAGGACAACTGCACCGCATCAAAGGGACGATGGACGGGGCCATGTACCGTCAAATCTTGGGTGAGAACATCCTTCCCTCAGCCAGGGCATTGAAAATGGGTCTTGGATGGGTATTCCAGCATGACAATGACCCAAAACACACAGCCAAGGCAACAAAGGAGTGGCTCAAGAAGAAGCACATTAAGGTCCTGGAGTGGCCTAGCCAGTCTCCAGACCTTAATCCCATAGAAAATCTGTGGAGGGAGCTGAAGGTTCGAGTTGTTAAACGTCAGCCTCGAAACCTTAATGACTTGGATCTGCAAAGAGGAGTGGGACAAAATCCCTCCTGATGTTTGCAAACCTGGTGGCCAACTACAAGAAACGTCTGACCTCTGTGATTGCCAACAAGGGTTTTGCCACCAAGTACTAAGTCGAAGGGGTCAAATACTTATTTCCCTCATTAACATGCAAATCAATTTATAACTTTTTTGAAATGCGTTTTTCTGAATTTATTTGTTGTTATTCTGTCTCTCACTGTTAAAATACACCTACCATTAAAATTATAGACTGATCATTTCTTTGTCAGTGGGCAAACATACAAAATCAGCAGGGGATCAAATACTTTTTTCCCTCATTGTATGTATGGTAGCCATTCCATTCCATTCATATTTGTATTTGGAATTTGGGAGAAATGTTGTCAGTAGTTTATAGAATAAAACAAAAATGTTCATTTTACCCAAACACATGCCTATAAATAGTAAAACCAGAGAAACTGATAATTTTGCAGTGGTCTCTTAATTTTTTCTGTATGCTTCTCTTATTTTACTGCTGTTGTCGTTTGCTGTTTATCAGGCATTACTTCACTTGAAAGAGGAAATTAGTAAGTAAGTAAGTAAGAAATCACACATTAAAAATAAATAAAAGGCAATCTGCAGCAATCACTTTGATCACCTAAAATAGTTTGTATGAATTGGCTAAGGCACAATAATGTATGTTACAGTGTGTGTGTGTTTGCAAGCTAAGTTGTAACTTTCAGTACAATCTACACAAAGCTATTTGATTTTTCTTTTGCAATTACAAGGGTTGTTTAAGATAAATGCTGTCCCAACACTACAGCCTGAGGTGACCCCTGTTATTGTTGGTATTGCAAAAGAAAAATCATACCAAATACTTTGTGCAGATGGTATTGGAATAAGAAAGTTACTATTTACTTTGCAAACACACACACACACACACACAGTGTTTGTAATGTTTGTAAAGGCATCTATTACGGTTTTATTTTAATCATATTCTATATATGACATATTACTTGTTTTAGAAGAGTACATTTATGTTTTTTTTATATGTTTGGGCAAGTCAATACAGCAAGCATGATAGCACTTCATAGAGGACTGCATCTTAAATAGTCTTTTAAAACAGCAATTTAAAATATGCATTCTGGATTCGTAACAATACCAATACCCATTACAGCATTTAAGTCATTTACATAATACCACTTGAAAAGGCAAGCTTATTAAACAAAAACAAAAAAGAAAAAGCAAGCCATACATGAGCATTATTATTACATAACAATCCCAAATTGCTCAGGGAAACTCTTGGTTTATAACAGTAATCTTGATTTAATAACTCCTGGCTATTCAGTGTATTTTGTGCATTTCTTTTCAATGATTAAAACAAAATTGGATCAAACTCAGTTCTCAGGAACAGAAGCCAAGAGCAAACAAAAACAGGGTCTTAAAACATCTGCTACAAAGAAAGCCCTTGATGTTAAAAAAGGAAGCTTTGCAGCACCAGACTGTGGTGACTTTGCTATTCCTTTTGTTCCATCAACATAATTAAATGAGACTTAAATTCCCTGAAATATCCAGTTTTAGCTTCTGTGTTTGGCTTCACATACTCGTAGAACAATCAGATGAATCATGATGATTCTCAGGCATCTCTAAGTTTGTTTTCCCATCCTTTCAGTATAGTTAATTGTTTTCCCCTTCCCCCCCCCCCCCCCAAGAAAAAAGGCAGGAATATTTTTATTTCCCAGCAGAATTAACAGTGGTTGTGGAGTGACACTGTGAAAAACACATCAGTGTATAAAGTAATAACCTTGCCAAAAACTGCCCACTGTGACACACAAGGAGTGGGCCTCCAACAATGTGTGAAGGATTTGTTAAGCTCTGTATAGGAAATAACTATCCTACAGAGCAGACGTGTTGTGGATTGTTTATTTCTAGGAGCGTTGACAAGTGCATCTGCTAAAGAAAACTTTGTGACTATAATGATAAACTCATCTAATTATCGAGTCATTTAACTGTTTAAGATGGAGAATAGCATTGTACAGGAGCTCACTTTTCAGACTGGCAGAAAAACTCATCAGCACTCATGAGATCATCTGCTCTTCACGATCAGGATGTGTTCTTCAGTATTTACAGTGCCCTCGATCTCACATTGATCAGCTGTTACACTTTTATTCTCCAAGAGGCTTATTATCACTTATCGTGGTAAATAGAGCCTCTTTAATAGACAGATAGAAATAATTATCTTGGTAGCTTTATATGCATATGTGACTTACCTAGAATATAGTAATCATATGAATTAATAACTGTAGAAAACAAAGCCCCTCCAAAAGCAGCTGTGTGCTATTGATATGTATGTAAGTATGCTATACATAAAATGTATCAATTAATGTTGCTAATAAATGACTGCTAACAAAAATATGCATTTCATCATGACTGAGTGAAGATTTGAAACACCAGCACCATCTCAGGTTGAAGTTGAAACAGCCTGTAGGCAACATGGCATTGTGATGAACTGTGCCTGAAGTCATGAACCTAGAAATGTACACATTGGGTCAGTGGGATTATTTATTTAAAGTTTATTTTTCTGCATAGTGGGAAAACGTAAAAAACAGACAGACAACATTCATCTTCCCACTGAGGAAGCTAATTTCATATCAGCCACTTAATCATAAGACATATCGGTCAAAAGTTTTAGAACACCCCCATTTTTCTAGTTTTTATTGAAATTTAAGCAGTTCAAGTCCAGTGAATAACCTGAAATGGTACAAAGGTAAGCTGTAAACTGACAGAGGTTAAGAAAAAAGTTGAGGTTACCGAAAACTGAAAAATAATGTATATTTCAGAGTTATATACCGAGTTACTACACCCTCTTAAGCATTATTTGTCAGTGTTACACACAGCCCCTGTGCACAGCAGTTACACTGTATTCCTATAATGCGCACATCATTTGAAAGCTTGTTCTCTTGGCTACCAGCGCGTTTCATTCTCAAACACAGAGAATGTGGGGGTGTGTCATTCAGACGGCCATAGATCACTCAGTTTCAATCGGATTTCCTTGCAAATAGGTGTGTTTTGTTCAGAACAACCTAATGATTAATCCAGTATATATTATTTGATGTTCTATCAAACACAGAGAAATCATTGTGTATTAGTACAATATTGACATTTTGATCTCTCTACAGGTGTGTGTTGCTTCTACCAAAACGTGGATGGTCTTGTTTTGATTAGTAGACTGTCTAGTTCCAGAATATGTCATAATTGTCAATATTTTCAGAGATTTTTTATTCCTACTCAGACCAAGCATCCCCCCACCCCCCCATTTCCAAATGCGGGGGTATAAAATCCAAAATGTTCACATCAAAGAATGTTTCACATTGTTATTGTCATGGGGAACACTTGGCAAACAACACAGTAGTAAAGAGTACACATGGGATTAAAGAGGAGCACACGGATTTGGTGCCTTTTAAGGGTACCAGAGGGGTTTGTCAGTTTAAGGGATTAAATTTTGTAAAACAAAACAATTCCATTATTTATTTTTAATCTACACTGAGACATTAAACTGCGTACATTTCAATAAAAACTGGAAAAATGGAGGTGTTGTAAAACTTTTGACAGGTAGTGTACATTATTACACCAAGACAAAATAATCACTGAAGGATTAAGTTATACTTGAGTTGAGTTGGAGGTCCATATGTAGTACAATTTAAGCAATTTAAAGTAAGGTTTATGTTAAAAATTACTTTTTAGCTGGAAACAAATGTCAACCTGACATCAGAACTAGATACTGACTAACTTTATCCCTTCTCTGCTCCCCTTCACAACTTTGCAACCCTTGCCCCTATGCCTATTGTGAATATAAACCCTCTCCAGCAGTCACAGAACCCTGCCCAACTCTGAACCCCCGTGTACACAATAGTGGTGGCTATAACACTGTGGTTTTACTAGTATAATAAAGTCCACCAGTTCTGCCTGACATAAACATTTTTAAGTGCCATTAGGAGATTCAATCTCTGAGTGTGGCTAGCTAAGATATCCAGCACTTGTGGTAATACTAGGTGTAAACATTGTGCTGAGATTATTTCATTATGACTTCCTTATTTTACAGTTAAATGGGGGATATGATGGATTTTCTTGTTAAAGTGAAGTCCTGCTCCAGCTAAAATCACTGCTTCAATTATGTTTAAATGAACAAGTTAAAACGCAGTGCACTGCCGTCTCACGGAAAAGGGTACTCCAATATTGTACTGTAATCAGGAATTCCCTATAACCTTTCCAAAGTCAAAAGATAGTTTCCTGTCACCCACATCCTTAATATGACCAAAGGAAGATAAACATATTGCTCAGCTTGGCTTCTCTGAGAGTGAGTAAAAACAATGCCTTAAAGTACTTGGCTGGCCTCCAGAAACGTGTGCTTTTATTGGAATAGATCCTGTACGAAGTCTATCCTTAACTTGGGACGTCTCCTACAGGAGAGAAGTCAAACTGTTTGCACTTGGAAATCTCCTAATTGTGTAGTTTTTTATTAAACATAGATCATATATTTGTAATATACCATAAGCATTTTAATTATTGTGTCCTTAATAACATTTAAAATAAAGGTGCTCTAATTTAACATACAGAAGATAGAAGCAAAAAGGAAATACATAAGCAAGATTTCAACATTACACATTCAAATTTGTGTATTATTTATTTTAAAATTATTCTCAATACAACGTTAATTGTTAGAAATGAAAGTATATCAGACACTTCATTAAAATTCTGTGTAGCAGTCAGATTAAGTTTACCAATTCTTTATCTGGGGTACATACACATGCCAGAGACATCTTTATTTCCCTGAAAGTCTGAAGAATACAATCACAAAAATAAATAACTATGTGGTAAGCCATTGTGGATGTGTCTACAATTAAGGGGGAGTTCTGTTTTTACACAATAAGAAAAGAGTGGTGAAGGCTTCAGTTGAGTTTAAAATACACAGCTTTAATTGAGATACACACTGAAGAAAAGCAGTAAATACAATAATCTAAGTGACTAATTTTACATGCTAATGATTGATTGACTATTAAACTGGGTTTGATTTTTTAATTATGCTACTTTATAAGCATAACTATGCATATAGACATGTAGGGAACATATATAAACATTATGCAACATAAAGAAAAACAACATACAGTTTTTTATAACCTGCTCTTGAAGAGAGTGCTTTGGGAATTTTAATGTCTGACAAAGAATAATATTTCACACTCAAAAGTCTTATAAGGTGCTGGGTAGGAAGAAAGAAAAAGTATTTATACATAATATGCAGCAAAACACAGTATTTGTATTTATTTAACACAAGATCAACATTTCATGTCCATAATGTGGACAGGATATTGGCTTCACATCGTATCTGATAGACAAAACCTCCTAAAGCACAATACTCCCTGACACATACTGCAGCACTGGTTTGGGAGTTTCTGGTCCTCCTTTGTTTGACCACCAAGAAACAGGTCCAGCAGGTCCTTATTTTCCTTTACACGAGTTCCTTCTAAAAATTGGTCATGCTTTCTGAGATCTGCCTTCAAGCTGATATAGCCACCAACAAAGTAGAAGCACCATTCTTTCTGAAGCCTACATCTATTCAAAAACTTCTTCCTGTTTCTGTTCCTTCCTGACTTTGTTTTCTCCTTTCCTTAGCTCTGACGATATCTTCAAAAGGAATAACCTCTTGCACACATCCACACTTCAGAAGTGCTGGAAGGGTTCCCTCACTCCAGATGATTTTAGAATTTGCCTGTTTCCTGCAGGGGGCAGAAAACAGAACTTCAGCCCATCGCAAACCCCACCTGCTTCCACAGACAGCCTCTGAAGTAGGAGCTACTGAAGTATCCAGGATAGCATTGATTGTTTGGTCATATCTCCACCCCAAAAACCAATGCTGTAAAAAGACCAGCAGACCCTAAGGAAGCCCTCTGACGAAAAGTAAAATGTGCGTAAAGTAAAGCTTTTTATAAAAACATCGTGAAGTATACCCAAACATTGCAAGGGGTGTAACCAGTTTAAATCACCAGTGTCTTATATAAAGCCTTTAATTTATGATACAGCTTTATTGGCTCATGTGTCTCCTTGCTCATCTTACTTACACATAAAGGAAAGCCCTCCATTTCCTGTTTATACACTTTCGCCACCACCACTCAGCCATAGATCAAAAAAGTGAGCTGAGCCATTCCTCTCTGCAGTGATGTGATGGACATTTCACCAGCTATTTCATTCACATGCTTGCCAACTATATTGTTTCTCTAAACTTGTTAAGAATAGATCCCAACACATTTTGTGCAATGCTCATTATTCATGTTGCTGGGGTATTTGCACATTCAGACTGAGTTTTCTTAGTGCACAGGGGATATCTTAATTCAATAAAAAACATACTTTGTTTATTTAGTAACTGATTAATTATTGTATAACTAGATGTGTGCTGAATTTGTGGTTCAAGGTTAAAGGTTTACATTTCTCTGTAAGTTTGAGAAATGTGTTTGTGTTGCTGACTGTGAGTTCTCTTGGACAAAGGAAAATGACCAGTAAATGTCTGAATGCCCTTCATGTATTCATATGGGTTTCTATATATAGTTACAGTTTCTTGGAAATCCTCATAAATAAAATTTTATGCAGATGGGGGACTCTCATCTTCTGTTCAAAACTTTCCATGACTGAAGTAGCCTTCCTTCCTTAATGAGCCAGACCTAATTTTCAGTCTTAAATCTCTGAATGCATAGATTCCTTTTGTTTCCCTAATAAAAAAGAAAAGTAAATGGAGTGGAAAATTATTTATGCATACACTCTTTATTGTCCAAGTGACCAGTGTAAAATGTGTCAGAGGATATGTGTAAATCTTTTTCTTAGATTTACACTATAATAGGGTAACTCTCAGTTTAATAAAGAGTTATGGATGCCAATACAACTGAATCTTGTTATTGAAAATCCTTTTATACTATCAATAGAAGCCATTAAAGGGGCCCTGCACCATAGAAGAATGCTCTTCTGTAGTCTGAGAATTTAGGTCAAGACACAGCTCTCATTTGGTGAAGTGCAGCTCAGTGTGGAGGTTGATGCAACTCTGTTTTAAATTATTATCCAATGGTTCTTTCAACCCAGCATTACACTTGCTATATGTTACACACTCATAGGCATGTCTCATCCGTTCCCCCACAGTCACTTTCAATTTAATTTTATTTATGTATTTATTTTAAAAGTAACACTTGGAATATGTGTTTATCCAGATTTTAGTCTTATAATTGCTTAAAATCTGGCATGGTGCTTTAAGAATGCCTATTACACTGTCATTGTTTTAATCAATCAATAAAGCATATTAAATGAATTATGCCGATCTGTACATTCTTGTTCACATGTATTCCAAATACTGGTACTAATATTGCAGCCTATTTGAATACCTAATATCCACTATATTATAATATCCATGCCTTGTAACACATTTACAATATTACCTTCATAGGATTGTTTCTAAGTGTAGCATTTGCTCCACTTTTCTAACCACAGATCAACTGTAATCACTTCTCCAAAGCTACATTTAAGTGAACACCCACCATTGGCTTAATTTCTCTTTTCTGTACTTTCAGAAAATGAGGAGCAAACTCTGGAGCAAAACCTTTTTTGAAAACCACCAAGCTACCAATGCATGTTCAGAATATTCTCCTAGAATCTCAAATGCGTGCATCGTTTATCATATATCCTCATGAAAGATTTTCAAGGATGTGGGATGAGCATGTTTTGAATTTGTATTGTATATATTTATTTTATTAATAGCAAAATATAAAAATCAGTCAGCTCCATTGTCTAAGAAGGACTAAGAAGGAACACAATGCATTCTACACGGTCACACAAATGTTAATTATATTAATATGAGCTATATATTTTATAAGAATGTCACACTGCTTGAAAAAGGTCTTCCTTGCTGCTCTGATCTAATCTAAAAAACAACTGCATCATAAACTCACAAAGAAATGTAAAATGTTTCATAGTGTACAGTACAGATATAAGTACAGTATAACAATGCAGTCATAGTGTGAGAAAAAACACAGGAACAAGTTTGACAAATACTGCAATAAAGATACAGTACAACCCCCTTGAATAGCCCAGAAATCATAAAAAAGTGTAAAAATTAAAGCTGGGAATAAAAACAATAACCACCTTAAAATGTTGTTTTGCCAATAGAAGCAGAACTCATTTAAAATGAACAATGAACCATTTGTAATAACCATGAGCCTTTAATGGTGCTTGATGCTCTACCTGGTGATACTGGACCACAAAGAGAAGAAGAAAAAGCTTAATACTACACATCTGAAGTATTTTAAATGCAAAAGATGAATGTATATTGTTAGCACAAAAAAAGTATAGCTGATATCCTGATAAGGTAATGGAATTCCTCTGATGGGAGACCGTGGAAAGATCAACCCAGGAGTTTAATGGCTGTTGGGTGTGTAGTTCTGCTCTCTTTGTTATTCTGGTGGCATTGTAAGTGCACAACGCCCCGTCTCTTTAATATTTACACAGTCCAAACCTTTAGACTACTGTACAATACATGTATGTGTGTGTGTGTGTGTATATATATATATTTATGAATACAACTGCACCGAGACTGCACAGTGTGTAAGATTATTGAACTGTAGTCCTCTAGACAGCTGTCAATTATTACACTGCAAGTACAGGTTTTAACCCTATTTTAAGAAGGTTCAATGGATCCTCCACCCTTTTTAAATTTTCACTGCCAATGAGGACTAAGGATCTCTCAGATCCCTAGCCAACTTTATTTTATTAACTTTGCTTTCTGACAAAATTATTTAAAGTGCCTGCTGATATCATTGAGAGTCATCTACCCTTATTTCACATAAAATAAATCTCAGTTTGGTGCAGAAGGATTCAGCCACGGACAAACTTAAATGATGCTGCTGTATACAAGAGTGCTGTTGGAAAACTGTATATTATATTAGTATCCTTAATTTGTTTAAAGTCACTCATCACTTCTAGGTACTGTAATAGTACCTTGTTGCTGGAAACTTGGACAATCAGCTTGTCCAGTTTACAGTCAGTACAGCACAGTTTATCCATTAAGCTAAAGTGAGAAACAACTTCTTTGGCTTTCTTCCCCTGTGATGTCTAGCTTGCCTCGCCCTTTTTATGGTGCTGCATTGCAGTAATGGACATAGACAGCATGCATTGGATTTAAATCAAAATCACAGACAGAGAAGCTCAAAGCGGGTTTGCTTTCATACCGTAAAAGATGCTCATTACATTATTGACAACTAAAGAATTTTACGACTCTCTGGCAGTCTCTTTTTTTCACTTATTGATTGTTCGAGTGTGCTTTTGCTGAGCAAGACGCCAGCTCATGTGATAAAGGTAATATGTTACAAAATATTGCCTGTGCCAACCAGAGTTTAATCACTTAAAGGCTTCAGCAAATTGTCAGCATCTTTTAAATCTTTTGTAGATAAACCTGGAGAAGGCTAATTTATGAGCAAAACTGAACTTCTAAGTACATTCTGCTTAATGACTAGTTTTGTTACAAAAAATAATTTCAAAAAAGGATTTGAAAGGTCACTTTTAAAATGGGCCTGAACATGTTTTAACTGTCATGCTTCGACACAAATGTCAATCTTGATTTCTGTGAGTAAGAAAAACATTTTATGCTCACTTCATTTGAGTCGTAGGTGGATGGAAATATTTTAAATTAAGATGCAGTTCTAGGTCACAGCTTCAGCCTGTTTAAAATAAATCACCAGGTCATCAACTGAGTTAATACAAGTAAAGCAACAAAGCAAAACATACAAACAAATCAAAATAACAGGGTTGATGCTTTCAACTCAGAGAAAGGTCACCCTAATGTGATGAAAAGACACATTATGGCCCTCTCATTTCTGTTCTGATTCTCCCAGACCCTCTGCTGTAATATATCCAATTGCTGCAAAACTGAAATCAAATGCGAATTAATGTGGAGACACAATATTATTTTATTGATTCTGCATATTGGAGACCCGATGAGTTACCATTAATGAAGCAATTGACTGAAGGCAAGTCTGTGTTCAATCTTAACAAAACTCTTCATGTACGTATGGTACTGTAGATCCAGCAGTGGTGTTTTGCTCCTCTAGGTCGCTAGACAATAGAAACAGACTACTGATAATATAATTGTATCCACATCCATTTAAATGACTCAGCATGGTAGTGTGACAGTGCACCTAGCTGGTTGCTATTGACAATATATGTAGACTAACACTCCCTTTCCAAATTCAAGCCAAAACTCAATGTAAATTCCCAAACAAGGGCTCCAAAATGAGATTATCCAGAGGCTTGAAGGCAAATAAAGACAGAACAGTCAAAGGATCACACAGGGTAATGTTTATTTTAGGTTATCAATGGCTGCATTACCTTTCAAACAAGATCTTTGTATGGCATTGAAAATAATGCCATAGTGTGCCATTTTTACACAATTTGTCTGATGTGATTTGCACATTGTAACTACCTGCTTTGCTGATTAGACATTCAAAGCATTCCTTTTGTCATCAACTGTGATCTTTGAACATGGGTGAGCCCATCAGAGCAGTGGACAGCTGGAAGTGAAATCAGTACACTGATAAGCAAAGTTCTGAAATTCATATGTAGGTGGGATTAAGAAACACACTCCCTTCATCTAGGTCACTTACAGCACATTAACAATTAAAACCCCTGAACAGTGGAAATGGTTAGCTCTCATAACCCTTCCTTTCCCTGTGGCATAAAAATGAGCATCTGTATGGACAATACACAAGGCAGAGCCAATGCAGGCGCTGCAATGTTTTGGTCTGCCCTTTATTTTGTTTGAGGATGTGTCGCATACGTGAACTCTGCATTAAGGCTGCTCATTTTTAAATGGCACAATCAGTTAGCACAACACAGAGGGTGCACTGTTCATGTTGCGTTGGCTTTAGTTTCTGTAAGAAATCTGTGCAGGGACTGATTTTCACACCCTCTGGAGACCTCAAAGCTCGAGGGTGGATAAAGACCTCTTTACATATACTGGAGAAATGTAATCTAGGCCCTCAACAGAACGCCAATAACCATTGATCCATCATGAGTCAACACAGGGCCTACAGAATGACAACTTGCAAATGTAGCCCTGCCATTAGCCTCTCTATTTAGAAACATTCTGCTTTTACTCCACAGCTCTACTGGTTTTTTTTTATATTCTACAAATGTTTTTATACTCAGCGTGGCCTTTTGCAGAACAAGACTAATCAAAGGTTGTTGGGGCATTGTATGCATAGTACCCATCTTACAGTTCTGGAGTTATAGTTTGGGAGAACCAGTTTTGATTCAAAATACCCTGTAATCAGTTCTGTATCATGTCAGAACAGATTTCATACAGTTCCAGTAAAGACAGCATGCAGATTTCTACACCAGATAGTTGATTTCCATGTTTTTTGTCTTATGCTTTGCCAGTGATCCTTCTAGAGCATAAAATAAAACCAAGGGATGATACTTACGATCACAAGAGTTTTCTTGCAGTTGCCATATTTCACAAATACATGGGCTAAAATACAAATCCCTATTATTAAGTGTGAAGAACTTAGCTTACTTTCTTGTATTTATTTTGCTGCAACATAAATGTGCCAAACAGGAGCTACATACTGTACAAGATAATCGCAAGTCCATCAGGACAAGAAAAGTGGGCGGTTTCCGCTTCACAACATGCATCTGTGTAATGTGAAAACATTTGATTTCCATCTTATTGTACCCGTGATGATAGGATATGGCCTGAAAAGCTGCAGGGAGCCAAATCATTCCAAAGAATTTGCCTGATGGGTTTGCATGGTAAATATAGAGCCAGGTGTTATACTGCACAGTAGGCAATAATGAATTGATTTTGGGCTTTGTTATTGGAGAAAGGTTACTCCTCCTCTACAAGGCAGGGGAGGTGGTGACAACCTACTATCATATTTACAAAAGTACATGCTCCCTGAGAGAGTGCTGATTTTCGCCCCACATTTGCTCACAGGAGGTTTGCAGTGGTATAAGCTCAGTTCTAGCCCCTGTGTGACTGGCCAAGGTTGGAGTATACTGCTGTGATGCAGCATATTGCAGACACGGTGCAGAGGAATACTGCAGCAGTATAAGCCTCATAAAAAAAACAGCCAGCTCCCAGCAGTCAGAAACGAGCAAGTGCAAAAAAATAATAACTAGGTTCCCTCTCAGCAACTTAGGAACAATAAGATAGACTGACACCCCACCCCAGACCTCCTGCTATGCTACCAAATACAAAAGCTTTCCTTCTTTTTTGTCTCGGTGGAATGAAAGGAGCAAATGGTTTAGGCGAACTGAGAAAAGCAAGCTCACGTTGGGAAGTGAAAAATCCTTCCTCTGACTTATTCTAACTTCTTATCCTTAGGCTGCTCTGTACCTTTGCATTGGACTGAGGAACAAAAAAAATACAACCCAAAACAAAACAGAGCAAAAATAAAACTCAGTGCTATTGAAAGCTCAGAGCATAAAGATAAATAAGGGAGTACCTTTCAGAGAAGTGATCTCGTGTTGTATAGATCTGGAGCTGTCCATGCTCTCTCTCTCGTCTCTCTTTCAATCTGTCAGGTTTTCTCTCCCTGGTTGATTGCAGGGGATTTCTCACTCCCAGTGCTGTTTCAGAGCAGGCTACACAGCACTTGCTCACGCTGTCCTGCTTGCTTTTTGTTTCTCTTTGTTTCTCTCTTTTTTTATGCTGCTGCTGTGGTGGATGCCGTTTGTGTTTTGGCCTCTCTCTCTCTCTCTCTCTCTCTCTCTCTCTCACACACTCACTGTCTGCACAGGAATTCAGCTGTGAGAAAAAAAGGAAAAAGAAAAGCCCTGCCTTCTCCACCCTTCCCAGGGTTTTCACTGTGCACTGTTTCAGCCAATCAGAGGAGGCTGCCATCACTTTCATTGATGAGAGTTTGGCTCAGGACAGAGAATGCGGCTGCAGCAAAACGCTGAGAATGAGCAAGTCATTGAAGGAGAGACAGAGAAACACAAGATGTTTCTACTAAACCCTGTCCCACCAGCCTGATCTGAGACCTTTTTTAACTGAAGGGAGCTTAGTTTTGTGACGGCAATCTCTGCTTCACTTTAATTCAGTTGAATGTTGTCTATTTGTGCAGTGAAAAAAGTCAGTTGACTGCAAAGAGAGGAAATTAAATACAATTCCTAAAATGCCAACAAAGAAACTACAGTTGTTCTCCACTTCTGTGATCTTCACTTCTTCTTTGAAAGCTTTGAAAGTTTAAAATGAAGGTCCTTTACATAAATGGACTAAGGACTAACAAAACAAAAAAATGTCCTTTTACAAACTTCGCTGAGGAATTCCTGCCAGCAAGACCTGAGAAAGAGCAGATCCCAAAGTAGCAGGAAAACAAATGTTGAATGTCTTGATTGCTTGTTCAAAGTAGAAATGAATCCAGTCGTTTGCATCAAGTAATGCCACTTCAATGCACACACTCCCTCTAAACAACACCACAGGTTCATGCACAATTTTCATGGCCGAGAATAACTCATTATACTGATAAACCTACTTCCCTCAACCAGCATGAAGTGCACTTTGAATATGTAATATTAGTTTATGATGTGCTGATTGGAAAGAATGATTATACATTGTTGTACAAGGAATCCTGTCTGTCCAAATCACTTATCAGACTTTCTGTTATAAAGCAAATAACCTATAGAAGGGTCCAGTTACCATGTTGATGAAAACATGCAAAACACATTTTTATCACTATACAATAAAATAATATTTACACAAATATATTTACTGTACAAAAATAGTGTTACTAGAAGCCAGCATTTATACACAGGAAGATTATATTTCTCAGGTAATATTTATTTTTGCGCCTTAAAAGATTAAAATGCTACTAGCCATAACTAATACAGACAGGGACACTTGAGACTGTTGGTATTGCAGCTGCTTTAGTCTATTTTGTATGCGCTCAAAACAGCAATGTACAACATCCTAGATTGTTTTGTTGGACTGAGCAAATCAAAACACCTAACATGTTCTCATCAAATGTTTGATACTAGAGAACACTTTTAACATATGATTATATTGGTTCAATGTTCTCAAATTGACAGCACAATTCTTACTGTATATGGTAATCAAAAAATTATTATGTTATAACTTAACTGAGTATCCTAAACATCCACTATTAGCAGCAGTAGAAACAACAATGGTCTTTGTGGTTTCATTCTATATTAATTATGGTGAGAATTCTGTGAGCTCTCCTGGTATGTTTGTATCAGTATGTTTATTGCACCCGAGATAGCCTTTGGAACACATAAAGAAGAATTAATAGGGGGAGTAGTAGACTCCAGACTCCTAAGCACAAGGTTGTAGGTTCAATCCCAGGTGGGGGACACTGCTGTTTTACCCTTGAGCAGAGTACCTTACTGAGATTGCTGCTTTACCCAGCAATACTTTACCCAGCTGTTTGAAAGGTAATTGTATGTATAACAAATAATTATGTGATACTGTAAGTGCTAAGAAACATTATGATAATGGAAGTTGTTCTTAATGCCAACATATTAGACAAACTGCATAGTGACATGACAAATAGTTAAATAGTTTTATAAAATAAAATAAAAACACTACATTTTATGTTAAGAAGAACCCCTAGAGATAAGAAAAATTGGAGCATGAAAGTGCATTGTATCTCCTACGCAAGGCTTGGTCAAAGTTACACAGAAACAGAACATACTCAAGATTCTTTTAATCCTTGTTCTTGGTATTGTGGTTGGATTGAACTCTATTTGTATTATAATAAGTTGTTGTGTTACTTCTAAGCAAAGAAAAAAATGATAATGTTTTTGTCTTTCCATATAATAATGTTTTTTTTTTTGTCTACAACTTTCCATAATTACTTGACATTGAAGAATAAATTATACCAAAGAACTGTATAGTGATCTAGCATTTTCATTTAAAGTTTACAGCACAATTATAAGTAATCAAGTGCTCAATTACACCCTCATTTTAATTTCAGTTATGTAAAGTTTTTCACTTAAAGACATCGAATTCTGACTACTCTCCTACTCTTCAGGGAAATGCACAATTAAAATGGTATTTAATATGAATCGATCCATGTCATTTTAACTCCAAACTAGGTTACAATTAGGTTACACAGCACGATACATCCTGTTTTCTGAATTAGCTTGCAATGTAATGCATGTAGAAATCAAGGCCATTAAAGCATTACAAGTCTTTAAGTACACGGAGTACCAAGTGACTGATTTGGACTGAAGGCCATACAGTGCAGTTTCTGTCTCAAGGGCCTATCCTCTGCCCTTGATACATGTTGGCCTTTATTTTCTCACCCTTCTTCACTGTCACCAGCTCTATAGGCTTTCCGCCTGTGTTTTCAAGTGTCTATTTGTAGCTCCCTGATAACTCAAAATGGGACTCCCATGCTTCCTCTGTTCCAAGTTCCTCCCAGCTGTTTCTCAATGTGAGGGTTGTCCCTGAATCCTAGGCTCCCGTCAAAAGTTTTTCCCAGTCTGTTTCCCTCTGTTCCACCAGCTCTCGCCATCCCACTTTCCCAGAACTGTTCCTCACTCCCCAGGAATTTGGCAAGTGAAGAAGTGATTGATAAAATGGAAACAAAAGCATCTGATAGGACAGCAGCTTTTGTGATTTTCAAAAGCAGTTTGAGGATAACTTACACTGACACAAGAACCTTTTAAGTGTATCGTGACTTCATTGTAGGTAAATTTGTATTATAATAAATTATTGGTTTTATTGCTGTTGTTAAGGGTTTGACTGCTACCCCCTTAAAACAGGCAGTCAATTAAAATAATTCCTGACAACTATCCAATATATTCTGTCACTCCCATAATATAGCTCTTTTGTCCAAAAAGTCAAGGTTCACATTCCTGGAACACAGAATACACGACGAAGCACATAACTTAAAAAATGAGGCTCCTTCAATATTACTTTCAATTCAGTAAATATCATTCCTCATTTCATCATATTAGCCCAGTAACAATTTTCCATTGAATTTGTTTTATTCTATAATTTAACCATGCTTTACAACAAGAAGCCATGATAATACCTTATGACTGTGTGATATTACAGGTTAATCAACGTATTTTCACAATCCAGTGAAGCACATGGAAAGAATATCAAGTCTTCAGGAGTGACAGCTAGGTGAAACAGTGAAGACTGTAAAACTACTGTACAAATGAAACACAAGCATGCAAATAACCATGGTAAAAGTAAGGTCATCAACAACAGTCCAATCTGGTAATTTGATATTTTCTTCAAGAAGTTAAAGTGAACGCCAACATCAACTGCAACTGAAAACAGCCAGGATTTCATCTGGTTCTTTTTATTTGACTTTGTGTTGGTTACAGCGCAACCCTCTCTGAAAAACTCCAAGCAAAACAACTCAGCTACTGTTTGGTTTGGCTTTAATCATGTCTGTTGGACACTTCGAAGGACTTCAAATTGACTCCACTAAGCTTTTGGCAAGCAAATGCTGCTGATTTTTAGAAGAGCCAGGAATTAGAAAAATGTAATACATTGCTATCATGCATTTAATAACAAAAAAATGCCTTAAAAATGTGACCCGATGACGCATAGACTCCTATTCCAGATTTGGTAGTCTGAAAGGATTTAAAAATAAAAAACCCGGAGTAGCTCTCCGTGGTACTTAAATTCAACCCTTATGGGCAGATGTGGCTGCTGCTTATATGGCCCCACATTTAAATACCTTTTTTCTTTTATTTGTGTAAACAAAAAAATAAAATATAATGCCCCAAACTGCTGAAGTCGTCCTGGGTTGAACTGTCTACCATCAAAGCAGCTTTAGACAGCTTGCCTGTTGTGAAATATTGGGATTTTGACAGTCTGTCTACTATGGTCTTGGTCCTTTTAAGCATAGAGCTATAATTTAATCAGCTGTAAGAGACAAGCAAAGAAGCAAAAATAAATACATTAATAAATGCTGGAAGGCTATACAGTCCATCAGTGGCTATACATTGAATCATTGCTTAAAAGAAAATATTGGCTGTCTACCCAGAATTTTAAAAGCAAAATTTAAATAACATCCAAAAGCCTTTCCCTGACTCAGCACTATCTAACGTGTGCCAGACTGAAGATGGATTGTGAGAGGTTTGAATGTGTGATCTGAGTACCCAATCCAGAGTCTACTGAGTAAATTCATGGTAATTAACTGTACATGAGCTCTAATATTGGACATGATTTTTATTAATTGCTTTCTTCTTTTTCATAATGATGTGAAGGGCTGTGTCTACTGGATACATTTCACCAAACTACGAAATTTCTGCGCAATCTATGACAACTGTGGAAACACACAGCTGGGACATGACACTATAAAACAAAGAAGAGAAGACCATTTGTTCCACTTTGCATGTTTGGTGACTGTTAACATATCAATACAAGACTCTAATTCGCCCCCTTAATTGAAGGGTCTTGTAATTATCAGGATTACACTTTTCATCCGAATAACAGGGAGAAAATTCATTTTAGCAATACACTGGATCTACAGAAGTGATAAGTTACTCAGAAAGGCATAACAGCTCAGAGCGCAGTCTGTGGCCAGTGTTGTTAGTCCTGTGAAACTAGCAAAGGGTTGGAATATACTGCAGTAATCCATCTTTCTCCCTCACACAACCCTGTTGAATTCAGCAGTCTCTCTCTGGATATTTGTTTTCACATGCAGATTTTTCATCCTGTCGACCCATCCCAAATGGCACCCAACATAGTCATGCGGGGAGAGGGAGTGTTTTTTTTTTTTTAATCATACAACACTTTAACTTCTATCTTGGCCCTGGAAAGAAACAAACAGAAGGAGGATCAAAGCCCAGGCCCAGCAGGAAACCCTATTAGTCACTGACTTCTCAAAAGGTTGGACAGTGAAAAGAAGAGGACAAAATCATCTGAGAACTTCTAAAAAGGACTAAAATGAGCTTCTGCAGAGACAGATCCAACCTCTTCATGTCATCAGTGCCCAGTTCGATCTAAATAGGAACCTGTCTACCACATGGTATTTTTTATCCCCCAGCAAGAATTAAAAACCCAAACAATCTTCCATTTCCATCTCTAAATCTATAACATGATTGTCTACAGCATCAATGCTTTAGCCTTACAAATCTTTGGAGAAATTACACAGTTAAAGATGAAACTGAAGTTTGATGTTTGCAGATCTATTAGGTAATGACACATTCATTAGATAATCAATACTAAAATGATGTAAAATAATTTGATTTAAGCCTTTTAGAAACCCGATGGCCTCTTCGCTTTTTAAAATATGTATGTCATTTGTCATTTGAGCTAAGAAACTTCCCTAATCTACAGAAATTCAAAACTCAAAACTGCAATACTGCCATGTCAGAGAGAAGCAAACAAATGTTTGTTTTAATCCTTAAAAATGTGATTGCTATACGCATTTCTGAAGAAGTAAGAAAATGATAGAACATCATCTTTTCCTTTTTCAGACCAAGTGGTTATTTTTTGATGCCCTTATGGGAAATTTGTGATATACACTCACCTGAAAATAATATGCAATCATTTAGGTTTATACACTGAGCCATTTTTAAGATATTTCCTTAAACAAAACAAAAGGAATGTGTGAATATTACCCATGATATTGTATTTATTTAGAAATATACTATATATATTTTGTCCAGCAATATATAGCATTACAGTTGGTTTTGATTTAGTAATCAAAATATAAGATTCCAACTGAATTCTAAGAAGGCACAAAATGATTATTTATATTTTAATTGAATTCCTAACATGCGTTGTGCGAGTGCCTACTGCCCCTTAAGAACATAAAAAGAACATAAGAAAGTTTACAAACGAGAGAGGGCCATTCGACCCATCGTGCTCATTTGGTGTTCATTAATATCTAAGTGATCCAAGAATCCTATCCAGACTATTTTTAAATGTTTCCAAACTTTCAGCTTCAACCACATCGCTGGGTAGTTTATTCCAGATTGTGACTACTCTCTGTGTAAAGAAGTGTCTCCTGTTTTCCGTTTTGAATGCCTTGAAGCCCAATTTCCATTTGTGTCCCCGGGTGCGTGTGTCCCTGCTGATCTGGAAAAGCTCCTCTGGTTTGATGTGGTCGATGCCTTTCATGATTTTGAAGACTTGAATCAAGTCCCCACATAGTCTCCTCTGTTCCAGGGTGAAAAGGTTCAGTTCCCTCAGTCTCTCCGAGTAGGATTTCCCCTTCAGACCTGGAATAAGTCTGGTTGCTCTCCTCTGAACTGCCTCTAAAGCAGCAATATCCTTCTTGAAGTGTGGTGCCCAGAACTGTACACAGGATTCCAGATGAGGTCTAACTAGTGCATTGTACACTTTTAACATTACTTCCCTTGTTTTAAATTCTACACTTTTGACAATATACCCTAGCATTCTGTTTGCCTTTTTTATTGCTTCCCCACATTGCTTGGATGGAGAAAGTGAGGAGTCCACATAGACTCCTAGGTCTTTCTCATGCGTTACTTCATCTAGATCTGTACCTCCCATAGTGTAATTATAGTGGACATTTTTGTTACCTGCATGTATTACCTTGCACTTGTCCACATTGATTTCATTTGCCAGGTGTCAGCCCACAACTGAATATTATCTAAGTCCCTCTGAATAGCTTGTGCTGCCAAGATTGTATCTGCTGAGCCACCTATTTTAGTATCATCTGCAAATTTGACAAGTTTGCTAACTATCCCAGAGTTCAGATCATTAATATAGATTAGAAAAAGCAAAGGCCCTAGTACTTATCCCTGTGGAACTCCACTAACAACCTCACTCCAGTTAGAAGTGACTCCTCTAATTGACACCCTCTGTTTCCTATACATCAACCAGTTCATAATCCATCTACTTACATTACCCTGAATGCGTACAGCTTCCAATTTGAGGATCAGTCTTTGGTGTGGAACCTTATCAAAAGCTTTTTGGAAATCTAAGTATATCATATCATATGCTTTCACGTGATCTACAGCTGCAGTTGCATGTTCAAAAAATTCTAATAAATTAGTAAGACATGATCTGCCTCGTCTAAACCCATGTTGACTATCTCCAAGAATATGGTTTTCATTGAGATGCTCCTCTATTTTCTGTCTAATCATTTTTTCCAACATTTTACAGGTGATGCAGGTGAGACTGATTGGTCTGTAATTTCCTGGCTCAGTTTTGTCCCCTTTCTTGTGGATTGGTATGACATTTGCTGTCTTCCA
Organism: Amia ocellicauda; assembly: GCF_036373705.1. NCBI lineage: Eukaryota > Metazoa > Chordata > Actinopteri > Amiiformes > Amiidae > Amia > Amia ocellicauda. The sequence goes on along the minus strand of NC_089859.1, from coordinate 35,627,382 downwards.
GTCAGTTGGCACATCCCCTGTTCTAAGTGTCATTTGGAATAATCGAGTTAGTGGCCTATAAATACTTTCCCTCATTTCTTTAAGTACTGTTGGAAATATCCCATCTGGCCCAGGTGATTTGTTTGTTTTTAATTCTGCTAGTCCCTTTAGTACCTCCTCCTCATTTATCCTGATCTCTCTTAGGGTTTGACTGGACTGATTGTCAACCTGTGGCATGTCATCTGTTTTTTCTTTTGTAAAAACCTCTGTGAAATACTCATTTAGAATATTTGCCACATCTTGTTCGTTTTCCAAGATACCTAAATTTTTGCCCTTTATCTGTTTCACCTCCTCCTTTATTGACTGCTTGCTGTTGTAATATTGAAAAAAGCTCTTTGCATTGGTTTTAGCTCCAAGAGCTATGTTTCTTCCCCTCTTTGTTTCTTTCCCTCTTTGCTTTCCTGATCCCTTTCTTAAGATCTCTTTGCAGCTCAACATATTGTATGTATTTTGTTTCGTCACCATCCCTTTTGTATGCGCTATACAACATTTTCTTCCTCTTTATATTTTTTTGCATACCTCTATTAAACCATTTTGGCCAGTGTTTTTTGTTCCTTCAATGTTTTGGTACAAATTGCTCCTGAGCCTCAAGTAGTATATTCTTAAAATATACCCATCCATTTTCAACTAACTCTGTATCCAGTGTGCTCCAGTCTACCTCTTCTAAGTGCCGTCTCATACCTTCAAGGTTTGCTTTTCTAAAATTGCAGACCATTGTTTTAGACTTGGACCTTGTTTTTTGAAAGAATGCCTCAAGCTAACCATATTGTGATCACAATTTACCATTGGTTCTCTAACTACTGTCCCCCTGACTCTATCGTGGTCATTTGAAAAGATCAAGTCAATACATGTGCTCTCTCTGGTTGGTTCCCTGACAAATTGAGTTAGAAAGCAGTCATTTACCATCTCAACCATTTCTATTTCTGCTTCTGTAGTCCCCACTGGGCTTTCCCAGTCTAAGTTTGGGAAATTGAAATCCCCCATTATAACAGCCACATCCTTGCCACATGCAGTCCTGATTACACTGTACAATGCAGCATCTTTCTGAATATCTGAGTTTGGTGGCCTGTAACACACTCCTACCGCTAATCCTCCAGATCTCTTATTTAAAAGATTCACCCACAAAGATTCTATTGGTATAATATTTGTTGAAAAGTTGAAACTGAGCAACTAATCAGCATCAGATTTAAACAGGTAATATTAAACCGTTAGAGTAAATGTCAGAGTAGTGAGCATTCTTGAGCCTGTCTGCATGGGCAGCATGTGTGTCCCCTCACAGGGGCAATCATGGGAATGCTAATGGAAAGTGTGCTTTGTCAGCTTAAATGACTAATTTCTCAAAGTAATAGCACAACATCACTGATTAAGAAAGGTTACTTGAAATTACTAGCCCTTGATCAGTGTCCCAACCATAAATGGACCTTTCACTTCACTGAAACTAACTTAGTTACAACATTTTGGATTTTGAGGCAATATGTGCAGCCTGGCAAGTGAATAACAATTGATTGTCAATCAATTTTTGCTGCAAAGCAGGCTCACAAAAAAGTACACCATGATGGTTCAGTTAAGATTTGAAAAATGGATAAACTAAAAATGTTTTCAGCTTCCTAAACAACAGGAGTCCAGTTTCAGATCTATATGAGATCTAGGCCTGGATTAAATATTTAACATTCTCTGTAGATTACAATGTTGTTTACTATACTGCTGCATCTATGCTTTATTTTATTTATTTTTTTAAGCTAAAGTGTTATAATAAAGTTAATACATTTAATGCATTTAATGCAATGCGTTAATGCATTTCCTCTTATTCTTCTGAAGGCTTCTTGGTGGCCCAAATCAGACTTTCATTTGAGCTCAAAAAATGTTTTCCCACTTGTGCAATGTGCATGTAAAGATAAAAGCTTGTATTCCCATCCTTGCTAATTTTAAAATAATACTGTGGGTTTACAGACTCTTTGAGTAATTCCTACGTTGTCCCACAGATAGTAATATATATATACTACCAAATCTTCAATTCTATTCTTTTTTTACTTTACAAAAACCTAAATAGGCAGTTTTGCTGAAATATCCATACGCAAGGTTTTACTACATTTTCTCATAGGTAACAAAGCCTCAACCTCCAAAATTGTGATTTAAAATGCAATAATGCTAACGGTCACACATCCTTGTCTGGATTTGTATTTGACATAAACAACATATGCTGTGTTATGATTTGCAATATATTTTAACATTTTATATAAAGAATAGCATTCCTGTGCTACACTCTGGCGTATGAGTTGACTGCAACCTTTGTCTACACTGACTGACCTTCCACCTTTGCCCTTTACCCCCTCCCATGCACTGCAGGATTCTTAAGGCCCCATAAAAAGGGATAAAATGCATCTTCACACTAGTAGTGCTGATTCCTCTTCCTAAAATTTTAATAGATATTATTAGCTGAGATGCAGGGGGAAAGAAAATTGGGAAATTGGCCCAATATCACTGAGATACCCGAGATATATATATATATATATATATAGTATGGTATTATTAAATATATCTAAGCATCCTAATACCTTTTTTAGGAATGATAGGAACCCTTAAAGACAGTCTTTTGTCCATCTGAATCATTCACCCTGACGATAAAGTCTGTATATGCCCTTGTTGGCTTTAACTGTAGGCTGTTCTGAGGCTGCTGTGTGTGCAGAGTGGAGGCAAGTGGGAGATGCTGTCTGACGTTCAGGGCCTTTCCTTGCCAGCTCAGTGTGCTATCAGCTCTGGCTCACAGAGCAGGGCAGGACCCAGGAGCACCCTGATTTTCTGACAAACATTCCAACCCTCTTAGATCACACAGTCATAAATCTGTAATTAAACACACCAGCTTATAGGAAAGCTGTCGGTGGCATTTTTTTCACATTACTGACAAGAGAACTCAAAGGGTACAGTGTCTCCTTAACTGTTTAGTGCTAATAGTTTTACTTATCTAGAGGCATACTGAAAACAGACAACTTTCAAATGTTCTGTCACCACCTATCTAGACCCTGGAGTTGTTCAGCAAATGCAGCTTTCTGATAAAAGGATGATACATAGCTAACATTTATTGTGGGTCTATTACTTTATGTGAACATGAACACAGATGACAATTTAAAGATTTTAATTTATATAAAGATGTGGACAAATATAAGATAATGTATATCAAACTGAGTCACCTACACTGTACCAACATTGCTGAATAGTACAATCAGATTATAATGCATAGGTTAAAACTGACCTTCTGAGATAGTTAAGCTAGTACAGATAGTGAAGCTAAGGCCCAGTTCAGTGATGCTTACAGTGAAACCTGCTTTTCTGATTAATTTATAAAACTGTCCTTGTGCTGTGATTCCGTCTGGTGCAGAGTTAGCTGCCAGGTACTTCAGGAGTTTCCAGGAAGGACTATCAATGACTATCAGAGCCTATGCAGTCCCTGGCCACCAACCCCACTGAGCACATGTGGGCTGTCCTCGACCAACTGCTTCTGTTAAAAGACTCACTTGCTTAACCGAGATGTAAATGTGTGGTTGTTTCAAATAAGATTTACATTGGATGATATGAAATTCTCACTTGATTCAATATTCTCCAGAGACTCTGCATGTTGAAGCATACAGAGAATGTCAAACATGGTTAGAAACAAAAACAAGAGGATACATGTGATCTACCATGAAATTAAGTTTGACACTCTTACCTTACATACTCCAGATCGGGGATTTAATATGTAAGTGCATATCATGTACTGAATATTATGGACAATGCAGCTGTTCGACTTTGAAGCAAGGTTCCAGTCCAACCCAAGGGGCAAAGTGCCACGAAACGCACTATGACCTTCTCCAAATATGCAGGGGTGGAGGACAACTTGAGATGTGGAAATAGTTCTGTTCCACCAAGCCCACACATTCTGAAGTGTGCAGGAGTGCAAGGGCTGGAATTTCACGCTTGCAGCCCCCACACAGACACAGTCAGCTAATTAGTTCAATTTAACATTTACTCCACCTTGAGAAAAAAGAAATCACTTACAATTGCAGATACAATCTCTGATAACACTGTCAATAACGCCTTGTCACGCGGTGTTAACAAAACTTTTAACTTCTCATGTCAGGGTTTCATATTATCTGCAGGAGTTTTCACTACATTCAAAGAATTAAACTGTGTAAGATGAGAAGCTGAAAGAATTACACTAGAAAAGCTTACAAACAAAACACTAGGTATTGTCTAGCTATTCAAAAACTGAAGTGGCTTAATATCTATGTGAGGGAAAAGCGACCAGAGGGCTTGATACAATTGTGATAACTACACTGGTAAGTGCAGGGACAGATCTGCAGTCTATTTTAATAGGGTCCAGGACCAATTGCCTGCCCACAACTGCTTTATTACTTCCTCTAGATTATCTCAGCTGTTCAACAGACCCTGTTGACTTTCTCCATTCTTGTCCACAGATGCATTGCACCATTGTAAATCACAGTATAATGATCCACAACACACACTTAATTTCTACTGAATAATGACATTTTATTGCAATCAGTGTGATTAATATCTGATAGGTATACACTCATAAAGAACCCCTTACCTACTCACCCATACCTACAACAGCATCTTATAGCTATGCAGCACTTCTCGTCACTTAAACCAAGAGTGGTTCATTTTGCATGTTTGATTCTGTCTCTATGTGCCCTTAAAGCATTTACTTGTATTGTTTAATTATGTTCATTTCAGAAAAAAACATCCCTTGATAAAAAGGCATTCAGACGCATCTCCTGTTAAACTAAGCCAATAAAAGAAAAAAAAATGAATTAGAAAACAAAGGGGAGGATTAGTCATGCATTTGCATTAAAAAGGGACATCAGTCATACAGAGCAATGAACCAGGCAGTGGCCGGCCCTCTGTTTCTCTGTCTGATATTTACTAGAGTGAAAGGAAAGGATCTTCAGAGTTAATTTCACTGGTAATTCATCCATTTGAGGCAAACATAAAAGAATCAGCACAGTGGAAAATGGGAGAGTAGTTCAGGAAAGAACCAGTATCTGAAATGGGTAATTATACTGAGATCATAAGTCACAGCAAACCAGACCAAAAACAGACTTTATTTTAATTTAGTTTAAAATAAAGGCAGGATAACTCAGGCTAGGTTTATAATTCTGGTCAACTGCACACCAAATGAAAAGCTCCTGTAAGTGTTTGGCATGCACAGACCATTCTGAGCACAGCATTCTGACCCTAGGTTTTGGGTGTTCTAATCCAATAGCAACAGTGCTGTATATCGTCCTTTACTTGGATCATTTTACAATATGGCAGGAGGGCTCCACCCTTATGCTACAGAGGCCCAGATCCGCAGGGTTAGTAGGTCTGTAACTCATCAATCCCACAATACTTGGAACACATTAGAGTAATTGTTGTCAAATTGGTGAGTTAATGGATTTGTTTAGGGCTTAGATAATCAAAACACAGAAAGAAACAAAACCCTCTGGCTACTCCATTGCCTACAATAAGGCTTGCAAAAAGTTAAACAGAAGAGCAATAACTGAGTCATCACCAAGGTACCAAAACTATGTCCAAAAGCATTGAGATTCTCCTCAAAGTTTGCACAGCAATTTGAATTTGATGATATAACAGCTGTTTTAAAATTAGCCAAGTGATTCCTTAATAGCCAGGATTTGTTATCCAATCTAGGCAATACATAAAAAGGGCAGAGGGCCTTTAAATATAAAAAGATAACTGCTCAGTGTTATGTTCTGGGTTTGATTAATTAATATGTGAATATCATTCCTGCTTTAAATATGTAGTTGAGCACAGTGTAAGCATTGAAAATGAAAACAGGAAAATATAGTGAGAGCCAGGGCAATTACTGATGAAAATTACATTTTAATTCAAATTACGAGAGGAAATATTCGTAAAAAAGCGTTTGACAAGATTTGAGGCATTCGTTTGTATGTATGCCTATGCTTGAGCTGACACCTTAAACAGCCAACAGCGCTTAAAGGATTACATCCAATTTTTCCCCAATTTCCTCAGAAGGATCCAAAGTTCTTATTTCCCACAGCCAGTCTCCTTTATCTTCTCAAAATAAATAAATAAATACAGATAAAAGAGGAGATTGCAAAAGAGGGCTTGTCATAAAAAGAGTCCATTTTACTTAATACTCAGCCCCCCAACTCAAATCAACAGCACTTTGAACTGAGTCCAAGCTGCAATTTCTCCAGCAAAGCATTATTTTGTTTTGCTTCACATTTGTTTTGTGCTGTAGATAATACTCCACTATCGGTTGTGCTCACACCGTCAAACAGTATAACTCACAGCCTGCCAAACTGGAAACAGGCATCTGATCTACACCCAGAGATAAGAAAGTATGTGACTGCTGCATCAAAAGAAACGTTCAATTAAGCATAATGTTTTTGTTTTTACTGTTGTTATGTTGCATTCCTTTTAAGGTAATACACTTTTTTTTATGGAGAGTATCCTACAATGTAGTTCACCATGTTCACACAAGAGGGACAGGCTCCTGGATAAAACTCAAGACAATTGTTGTGGTGACATGCACAGATTTTGGGTCACTGACAACAGAAAAACATTGTAGGTTTTTGGGGGTTTTGGGGCACATTTTGTTCTCACAAGTCTCTCCAGTAAACCACAAGTGCTTCTTAGTGCTTCTACACTGCAGTAAGATTTATCATCATTAGTAGTAGTAATAGAAGTAGTAGTAATTCATTAATTCAATCTTTCATTCATTAAACCTTTATTCCAGCCAATTTAAATTAATTACAATCCAGTACATTATAAATACACGTAAAACATTGAAAAGCAAGACAAATAAGACAGCTACTCAATTTATCTGCTCATGAGTGCTAAAAAAAAATGTCACCCACCAACTGCCAAATTAGCTCTGAAGAGTTCTACATTTACAAAGCATGTGGGATCCTTCTGTAGGCTGTAGTTTTAGCAATATAAGCCATGATACCATCCTTGTAGACTCTTGCCAAGCCTCTCCCTCTAGAGTTGTTTGTGGATGGCACAAGCTGCCTGCAGTTGCAGCCCTGACAGATATTATTGCAATGAATCAGCAGAGTCGAAAGAAACAACCAGATGTTTCGCTGGCTCCTGTCACTGACTCCCTAATAAAAAACAGGTCACATTGAAAACCTCTCTATCATAAACATGCTTTCCATTTGTTTATATATATATATATATATATATATATATATATATATATATATATATTTTTTTTTTTTTTTTTTTTTTTTAATATCCAGCACATCTCATTTGTTTGACTATGACAAGGTTTACTGCAATTACATTCTACATTTCTGTTTCCCTTCTCTAAACCTATTTTTAATACGAAAAGACCTATATAGGAAAACTTATAGAAAGGCTAATTCAGGGCTGTTCTAGGTTACCTACCTATGTAGTACTTTCTAAGATGACTTATGTAGGTAAAACTATAATATTGTGTAACCTGGATGTATTAGGAGGAGGGGGTACTAAAGGGACTAGTAGAGTTAAAAACAAACAAATCACCTGGGCCAGATGGTATATTCCAACAGTACTTAAAGAAATGAGGGAAATTATTTATAAGCCGCTAACTAAAATATTCCAAAAGACACTTAGAACAGGGGATGTGGCAACTGACTGGAAGACGGCAAATGTCATACCAATCCACAAAAAAGGGGACAAAACTGAGCCAGGAAATTACAGACCAATCAGTCTCACCAGAGCATCTAACTGGAGTGAGGTTGTTAGTGGAGTTCCACAGGGATCAGTACTAGGGCCTGTGCTTTTTATAATCTATATTAATGATCTGGACTCTGGGATAGTTAGCAAACTTGTCAAATTTGCAGATGATACTAAAATAGGTGGCTCAGCAGATACAATCTCGGCAGCATAGGCTATTCAAAGGGACTTAGATAATATTCAGTTGTGGGCCGACACATGGCAGATGAAATTCAATGTGGACAAGTGCAAGGTAATACATGTAGGTAACAAAAATGTCTACTATAATTACACTATGGGAGGAATAGAACTAGATGAAGAAACGCATGAGAAAAACCTAGGAGTCTATGTGGACTCCTCACTTTCTCCTTCCAAACAATGTGGGGAAGCAATAAAAAAGGCAAACAGAATGTTAGGGTATATTATCAGAAGTGTAGAATTTAGAACAAGAGCAGTAATGTTCAGACTGTACAATGCACTAGTTAGAGCTCATCTGGAATACTGTATACACTTCAAGAAAGATATCGCTGCTCTAGAGGCAGTTCAGAGGAGAGCAACCAGACTTATTCCAGGTCTGAAGGGAATGTCCTACTGAGAGACTGAGGGAACTGAACCTTTTCACCCTGGAACAAATCATGAAAGGCATTGACCACATCAAACCAGAGGAGCTTTTTGAGATCTGCAGGGACAAATGGACCCGGGAAAACAAATGGAATTTGGGCTTCAAGGCATTCAAGACAGAAAACAGGAGACTTCTTCACACAGAGAGTTGTCACAATCTGGAACAAACTCCCCAGCGATGTGGTTGAAGCTGAAAATTTGGGAACATTTAAATATAGACTGGATAGGATCCTTGGATCACTTAGTTATTAATGGAAACTAAATGAGCATGATGGGTTGAATGGCCTCCTCTCATTTGTAAACTTTCTTATGTTCTTATTATTTTTTATTATATTTTTGAAAGATCTTATGGAATAATAATACAATAATATATCTGTTTCCCTGCTATTTCCATGTTCCATAAAGCAATAGTTTGTGTTCTGCAGAGCAATTTTAAATGATTTAGTATTTACATGAAATGCAGCCTATAACTCTTGGTGTCAGTCAAATATAGTTGAAGAATTGTACTGAAAAAATAATATGAGGCCATAACATAAGCATAAGAAATAAGCATAAGAAAGGTTATAAAAAGAGAGACCTATTAATTCATTTGGTCCATCTTACTTGATGTCTGCTTATAGCTAATCTTTCCCATAATTCATCCAACTGTTTCCTGAACAAATCGAGAAAGTCTGCTTCAGTTACACGGTAGGGTTTGTTGTTCCAGACTGCCACTTTGTAAAGATCTTACTCTTTTTTCAGTATTAAACACCTGCTCCTAATTTTAGCTTTGGAATTTGGGTTCTCATTATATTGTATGTATTATTTGACAATACATTTGAGGATGTTTAATACTAGTAGTTACTAACAAAACTTTTGCTACGCCCTATTCAATACCAATTAACTAAGTATTAGATACAGTTCAATGACATAAGGATTTAGCATGAAAATTATAGTTCAGTGATATCAGGGCCTTGTGAAGCCACAGACCTGTATGGAGTGGACTAAATGTGTGTTGTAATTGGTTACAATTAATACACTGAAAATATGGTTACCATTCATATGATTGGAAATTAAATCCATACCTTATATTTAGAACAAATCTTTAAAATTTGTATTTCTGTTAAATATACATAACTATTATGAACATTTGCATGGTTTTAAATTTAAGTCTGTCTTTAACAGTAGCCAGTTTTTGATGAAGGCTGCCATTTTTTCTAAGCTATTGAAGTGTTCTTTCAAGATGAATGTGAAACAAAGAATGAACAAGCTTGTTTACAGCATTCCAAGGTTCTGTTCAGACCAACAGATTCCAGCACAAGTATTTGGCCTTAGTTTGTTGTAAATAAATAAATACAAGTACCAGAAGTTGTTGTTGGCACCAGGAAAACATGTTAACATGTTTGCATTGTTTTCTGCGGAGCATTGCGTTTGATTCTATTACGTTATTACGTTCTATAACTTTCACCAGAACTAAAACCAAGGAGGATTCAACACTGTAACAAACAGCCTGTAAGTTGTAAATGCCACTGCTACTAAGCAGTTATTTTCAGAAACCTTGACTAATATTCAAACTGAGAGGACTATTATTCTTGACTCCTAGTGGTTTTCATTGAATATTAAACAGATGAAGGATTCATTTTATACAAAATATTCAATGAAGGAACTGATTCCTCCTAATATAAACAAAATACTAAATACTAAACAGCACGATGGTGAATAAGACTTGATGTTAATATAAAAGCATTCCAGGTTAGCCCAGCTGCAATTAGTGCCATGTGTCTCCAGAGCAACAGTACGTCTACAGCACTCTAAGCATCATTTTTCCTCTGGCCTACTTTGTCTTGATATGTACTTCTCAGAATAGACATACTGGCATATATTAAAAGTGTTCAAAATCATGCTCAATGTACATACAATCTTGCAAAAGTAACAAAATTAAATTCCTTAATTATGGTTGTGGTAAGAGATTAAACTCGAATCTCTTTGAAGGGCTCAGAAGGGCTGAGAATATTGATCTGGTCCTTTACTTGTGCCTTGCACATGTTTTGCCAGAGTTGGGTAGACTTAAAGCTACCCAAGGTTAATGCTGTGGACTTCCACTGTGAAAAGAAGGAATGACACCACATTTTGGTGGTCAGTTGTGAAACAAAGATGTAATCAAGATAAAGTTGTATAGTTGATTAAGAATAGGGCATGACAGATATATTGGAGCACTGATATTATCGGCCGATATTGGCCTTTTACAGAACTATCTGTATCGGCATATATTCCACCGATATAACTATAGATAACTATTGGCTAAATATGTTTTTCAAATTACCATAAAATCCTTCATCAGACTTCAGACAATAAATAAATACATGTTTATTTGGTTTTACAGTCATTATTATAATTATTTACCATTGTTTTTTTAACATAGTCATGTTGCTTTTATTTGCACTGGAAGCTTCCAACTCCACAATGATTCTTATGCGCAGCGGCACGGCGCACACCCATTACAAAATTAGAGTGAATGTTGGATAAACAACATAAAGGCCCCACCTCACAACTTACAGGACTTAAAGGATCTGCTGCTAACGTCTTGGTGCCAGATACCACAGCACACCTTCAGAGGTCTAGTGGAGTCCATGCCTCGAAGGGTCAGGGCTGTTTTGGTGGCAAAAGGGGGACCTACTCAATATTAAGCAGGTATTCATAATGTTATGGCTGATCAGTGTACCTTGTGCTTTGTTCTAATGTATAGAAAATGCATATTTTTATGTTTCCTTCATTCTCCCTTATTCTAATTTAGTTTTACAATGTTTGATTTGTGGTTGTTATTTATGATGAAAAATAATGTTAAGTTTATCATGTAAAATGTAAAAATCCTGCCTTTAGTGCATATTTGACACAATTTATCCCTGACAGGGAGAGATTTGAGGGATCCATGCTAGAAAATGTCTGTTTTCCATGGCAACAAAAAAGGAAATATCGGCAGATATACTGGTAATCGGGAAATTTTGCTTCCCAATTATCCGTACAGATATCAAACCCAAAAATCTGTATTGATCGGGCTATAATTAAGAACTGTCAAATCCAAATCCAAAAGAAAAATATTAGCCCCTTAAAACCTTGTGTTCATTACAATAGATGTCACATTGTAGCTTGTATTTTTTTTACTTTTGTATAAGTTAACACCCCTTATATCCTTCAGTTCCTTTTATTGACTGTTTAACAACCAATCAAATGGCAGTATAGCTCATCTTGTAATTTGAAAAAAATCCTCATTGAAGAGAGGCATGACAGGACTCCACCCCACACGGCAAAGTAAAGTAAATGTTTGCATGTTTTATTCCCAGTTGCAAGTTGTAATAGTTTTAATAAAATATTTAAAGATGGAACTTATTAATTAAACTTTAATATCAGATGTTTGATTGCAAGTCTTTATACAGGATTGTTTCAAATATTGCCATCCATTACAATGAATAGTAGGTCCGAAACCTTGTTATTGTACTCAGTTCTCCAGTACTGATGAATTAGTAACTATAGTGAAGTCTGGTCTGATGACCACACACTGTAGAGTACCTACAGTGGGGGAAAAAAGTATTTGATCCCCTGCTGATTTTATACGTTTGCCCACTGACAAAGAAATGATCAGTCTATAATTTTAATGTTAGGTGTATTTTAACAGTGAGAGACAGAATAACAACAAAAAAATCCAGAAAAACGCATTTCAAAAAAGTTATACATTGATATGCATGTTAATGAGGGAAATAAGTATTTGACCCCTTCGACTTAGTACTTGGTGGCAAAACCCTTGTTGGCAATCACAGAGGTCAGACATTTCTTGTAGTTGGCCACCACGTTTGCACACATCTCAGGAGGGATTTTGTCCCACTCCTCTTTGCAGATCCTCTCCAAGTCATTAAGGTTTTGAGGCTGACGTTTGGCAACTCGAACCTACAGCTCCCTCCACAGATTTTCTATGGGATTAAGGTCTGGAGACTGGCTAGGCCACTCCAGGACCTTAATGTGCTTCTTCTTGAGCCACTCCTTTGTTGCCTTGGCTGTGTGTTTTGGGTCATTGTCATGCTGGAATACCCATCCACGACCCATTTTCAATGCCCTGGCTGAAGGAAGGAGGTTCTCACCCAAGATTTGACGGTACATGGCCCCGTCCATCATCCCTTTGATGCAGTGCAGTTGTCCTGTCCCCTTAGCAGAAAAAACACCCCCAAAGCATAATGTTTCCACCTCCATGTTTGACGGTGGGGATGGTGTTCTTGGGGTCATTCCTCCTCCTCCAAACACGGCGAGTTGAGTTGATGCCAAAGAGCTCGATTTTGGTCTCATCTGAGACCACTTTCACCCAGTTCTCCTCTGAATCATTCAGATGTTCATTGGCAAACTTCAGACAGGCCTGTACATGTTCTATCTTGAGCAGGGGGACCTTGTGGGCGCTGCAGGATTTCAGTCCTTCACGGCGTAGTGTGTTACCAATTGTTTTCTTGGTGACTATGGTCCCAGCTGCCTTGAGATCATTAACAAGATCCTCCCGTGTAGTTCTGGGCTGATTCCTCACCGTTCTCATGATCATTGAAACTCCACGAGGTGAGATCTTGCATGGAGCCCCAGACCGAGGGAGACTGACAGTTATTTTGGTGTTTCTTCCATTTGCGAATAATCGTACCAACTGTTGTCACCTTCTCACCAAGTTGCTTGGCGATGGTCTTGTAGCCCATTCCAGACTTGTGTAGGTCTACAGTCTTGTCCCTGACATCCTTGGACAGCTCTTTGGTCTTGGCCATGGTGGAGAGTTTGGAATCTGATTGATTGATTGCTTCTGTGGACAGGTGTCTTTTATACAGGTAACGAGCTGAGATTAGGAGCACTCCCTTTAAGAGAGTGCTCCTAATCTCAGCTCGTTACCTGTATAAAAGACACCTGGGAGCCAGAAATCTTGCTGATTGATAGGGGATCAAATACTTATTTCCCTCATTAACATGCAAATAAATTTATAACTTTTTTGAAATGCGTTTTTCTGGATTTTTTTGCTGTTATTCTGTCTCTCACTGTTAAAATACACCTACCATTACAATTATAGACTGATCATTTCTTTGTCAGTGGGCAAACGTACAAAATCAGCAGGGGATCAAATACTTTTTTCCCCCACTGTATAGTGCAGTCTAATGATCTCACACTGTACAGTAACTATACTACAGTCTGATGACCTCACACTGCATAGTAACTATAGTGCAGTCTAATGACCTCACAATACATCAACACTGTACAGTAACTATAGTGCAGTCTAATGATCTCACACTGTACAGTAACTATAGTGCAGTCTGATGACCTCACACTGTACAGTAACTATAGTGCAGTCTAATGATCTCACATTGTACAGTAACTATAGTGCAGTCCAATGATCTCACAATACATCCACACTGTACAGTAAATACAGTGCAGTCAAATGACCTCACACTGTACCATAACTATAGTGCAGTCTAATGGCCTCACACTGTACCATAACTATAGTGCTCTATATGATGCTATCATATGATGTTGGTATTGATATTTTAAAACTGGATGGACCCGATGTCCATTCAAATGGACAAAAAGCTTAACAATTAAATTATTCAGTCTCATTTCTGGTTGCATTAAAGATAAAGCTAATTATTTCTCAATAAGAAATGCTCAGATCGATGAATAATTGCAACAGGAGGACAATATATGCAAAATTCACAATTATCATATAAAGTATATAATAACATTTTCAATAATAATGTAATAATATACAATAATATAATATATAAAAATATAATTCATATATGCAAATTATTATAATAATATTGAATAATTTTCCAATAAATACAGAATTACAGTCAAAGGGTCATTCTACAATTTACACATACTTTTTATGCACATTTTTTAAATTATTATTATTATTATTTAATTAGAGAACTAGAAATACATAAATCTTACATAACAGAATAATATGTCTGTGGTTGAGAAACTAAGTTGTAATTCTCTTTCATTCAGTGCCAACCTCAAATACATTTTGAAGCATTTTGACATAAACAGTGGGGATATTGGGCCGATGGTTTTTTCATGTTGGTGAATTGAAAGCATTGTAGTATGTCCATTCAAGTGATGCTTATGGAATATTTTTGAATGCTGCTGTCTGAGTGGGGTGGGTGGGGAGTGCTGACTAGAAACTGAAAGAAATGAGAAAAATAATTTCTTCAACTATGAGGCAAAACAAGCAGAAATCCCTACAACATACCAATGAGAGACCTGTCACTTTTACAAGTAGCCACAGTGTTGGAGTCCAGATCTGTTCATTGACACATTTTCTTGTTGATTGGATTTATTAAAAATGTAGTTTCTTAGGAGAAACTGTTATGAATAAATCATCTTGTGTTGCAGTGTGTCCTAGGATATCTAGCAAACACTAGGCTTGCTCCACCAGTTTATGTTTCTGCTCTTGAGCCAAAATTAATTAACAGCAATGACATATTTAACTAGGTCTTAAGGAACTCATCGGCAAAACTTTACAGCACTTCAGACAGCTATCTCAGGACAGCTTCATGCTGCTCAGTAAATTCCAGCTTGAAGAGCCCTTGAGGTGATGTCTCTTTAATGTAATCACACAGCTAGGTGGCATATGTGTTGATAGATATTGAAGAACATACTTGTGAAGTCTATTTGCACTTATATGAAATAGATGACTTGTGAAACTTTACCTTTGTTTCCAACAGTCATATTGTTTTCTGGGCTCGAAGACCAAATTGTCCACCAAGTTAATAAATATTTCTAGAAAAACAACACTGCTTTCTGTGTTAATGTAGCATTCCCATTGTTTGCTTTCTCAATGTTCACAATCAAATAATTGTTTTAATCTTCCATGTCGAAAGTCTCATACAATCAAGATTTCTACTTGCATTTGTGCAACCCTAAATACTATTAAATACCAATTCCAGCATCAGCATCCTAGTGGGTCAACACCAGGGAGTGAGATTCTCAGGGTGGTGATGGTGTGCGCGAGATTATCAGATGTGGGACAGGGAGAAAAACAGCGAGATTTTCACCTGGAGTCTTCAACAAAGGTCAGCTGAAAAACTGGACCTAGATTTCCAACCAGAGATATATTTCCAATTGGATCACATGTTTTTCCATCAGGGGTGACGGTTGTCGCCCCCCCCCCAAAAAAAAACCACACCACTGTGTCTGTCTGTGTCTATCTACCACTTGACAGCTGTTAGGGAAGCTCCTTTCTAAAAACCTGTGATGTCATGGAAGAACCTGTAGTTTGCGGTCAGCAGCAGGGAAATAAATCACACAGACAGCATCCTTGTACACATAAAACTCTAGGTGACATCTTAAAAGAGAGACACGTGTGCTGAACACACTCACCAGGACTGGATCATTGAAAATTCTAAAACATAAGCACAAAGCTATACTTTTTGGAATCGCACTAGCTTGCCATTTAATCATAGCTTTTCATATGCCCTCCATTCTTTACTTCCCATGATATCAGTATACAATTTAAATGACTATCATGGTGATTGCAACAAAATAAAAGCTTTAAATCTCCCCTCCTCAGGCTGCTGATTAACAGACAAAGTACAATCAAGACAGAGAAAAACGTGTAATTCTGATCATCACAGTGACTTCAAACACTGGTATTTTTTCCAATGTATGGCAGTATTTGTCAATACATACAGTGCACAGATCTGCCAATAAAGCCATGTGCATTAACAACAGGGTATATCTGAAATTGCATTCTGAATGATTTTCTTTAGCTGTCTAACTTAAGAGAAGTCAGGTAAAATCAGGAACAAAGACTTATTTAGAGCTGTTGCAGTTATACCATTATGCATCTATTATGTTCAACATTACACCAAGCCAGTGGTTCCTGCTAATATGGCAGAATGCAGCACAGGATTTCTGTTGCCCCATCTGAGAGCATGTTAATTTCAGGTTAGCTGAGAAGGGGGAGCTGCCAGACATGGCTGAGATCCAGGCCCTGCTTCAATAAACCTGAAAACAGCTGGGTGCGACCTGCCGTGACATTCCTAGCTGTTAGTTAATTCAGACATACCAGCTTGTTCCCGGCATTGTTACTCTGCATGTTTGTGAGCTGCTGTCAGGAGTATGGGATAGACTTCCATGTACAGAAATATTGGTTTGGGCCTTGTTTAAGGCTTTATATATATATATATATATATATATACACACTCACCTAAAGGATTATTAGGAACACCTGTTCAATTTCTCATTAATGCAATTATCTAACCAACCAATCACATGGCAGTTGCTTCAATGCATTTAGGGGTGTGGTCCTGGTCAAGACAATCTCCTGAACTCCAAACTGAATGTCTGAATGGGAAAGAAAGGTGATTTAAGCAATTTTGAGCATGGCATGGTTGTTGGTGCCAGACGGGCCGGTCTGAGTATTTCACAATCTGCTCAGTTACTGGGATTTTCACGCACAACCATTTCTAGGGTTTACAAAGAATGGTGTGAAAAGGGAAAAACATCCAGTATGCGGCAGTCCTGTGGGCGAAAATGTCTTGTTGATGCTAGAGGTCAGAGGAGAATGGGCCGATTGATTCAAGCTGATAGAAGAGCAACTTTGACTGAAATAACCACTCGTTACAACCGAGGTATGCAGCAAAGCATTTGTGAAGCCACAACACGTACAACCTTGAGGCGGATGGGCTACAACAGCAGAAGACCCCACCGGGTACCACTCATCTCCACTACAAATAGGAAAAAGAGGCTACAATTTGCACAAGCTCACCAAAATTGGACAGTTGAAGACTGGAAAAATGTTGCCTGGTCTGATGAGTCTCGATTTCTGTTGAGACAGAATTTGGCGTAAACAGAATGAGAACATGGATCCATCATGCCTTGTTACCACTGTGCAGGCTGGTGGTGGTGGTGTAATGGTGTGGGAGATGTTTTCTTGGCACACTTTAGGCCCCTTAGTGCCAACTGGGCATCGTTTAAATGCCACGGCCTACCTGAGCATTGTTTCTGACCATGTCCATCCCTTTATGACCACCATGTACCCATCCTCTGATGGCTAATTCCAGCAGGATAATGCAACCATGTCACAAAGGTCGAATCATTTCAAATTGGTTTCTTGAACATGACAATGAGTTCACTGTACTAAACTGGCCCCCACAGTCACCAGATCTCAACCCAATAAAGCATCTTTGGGATGTGGTGGAACGGGAGCTTCGTGCCCTGGATGTGCATCCCACAAATCTCCATCAACTGCAAGATGCTATCCTATCAATATGGGCCAACATTTCTAAAGAATGCTTTCAGCACCTTGTTGAATCAATGCCACGTAGAATTAAGGCAGTTCTGAAGGCGAAAGGGGGTCAAACACAGTATTAGTATGGTGTTCCTAATAATCCTTTAGGTGAGTGTATATATGTATATGTATACATACATACTTCTCTTAACCCCCCAAAACATGTATTTGTTCTTTAAGGGCAGCAGGTTTTCATAAAACAAAGGCAAAACACTGACTGGCTTTTCATAAACCTGCACACAATAAATTCATTTTGAAGCCCTGTTATCTTAAAAATAGTACTTTTCAAATAGAGTTCTATCATCCAGACTTTCCATGTGAAATTCTACAACTGTGGTTTAAATAATAACCCTCTGCATCAGGTCCCTGTGTGATAGATGGGTGTGTATGAGCCTCATCTGCTTTATGTCTTTTTTATGATCTTTGTGTCAAGTCGGCCCATTTTACAAGACAGGACTCTGCACCAAGTGAAAATACTATACGTAGTTTGCACTAATTCCTTGGGACTGTTTGATTTTATGAGTTTCTTTGACGTGAAGTCTTCTAAAACCTACTGCTGTAACAGAAAGAATAAAAAGATTCCAGATCAAGTAGTGAACGGAGACTTCCAGGTGCATCAAGACAAACCTCAACAGAATGTGCTTTTCTAGTCGCAAACAGAAACACACTTGTGTGCAGAGGGAGATGTCTACTCTCAATCCAAAACTAATTATAAACATCTATGGCATTTCCTTTTTGCCCATGAGTTATTCACTTGAAATGAGGCAATAGACAAATGTGCATTCTCACACTACATTAACGTGGTAAAAACTAACAGGATTATCCTCTGTTCACTTCATTTTTTTCAGTTTCTGCTTCTGTGGGAATGACTCTCAGTCACATTTCCCTATGGCAATGTTGTCAGTGCTTTAAAATGCAAAATGGGTTTATCTTCCACAGGTGTACCAGTGATGGAAATCTCACACGGCAGGGACATATTTCTCACTGCACTGCCCCGCATGCTCACATTGTGACATCAGTTTCACAGACAGCTTTCAAACACTAATTTGTCACTAATCCTTTGACCAACTTTCAGCTCAAAGTCTTTCATTTTTAACTAGCTATAACTTGATTTAAAGAACTTAGACCTTCCAGTTAAACACACTCACTGGAGAAAAATCTCAAACAGCATCTTCCATTCAATCATTAATGGGCCCAAAAGGTATGAATTATTTATGAAGGATTGCCATCTCCAATCCTAAATCAATCATCAGTCTCAGCTTATTGCCACTTTAGAGATATAGGATTTATGATCAAACAAAAGCAACGTGTGCCTACTGGAAATGTAGGATACTTATTATTTTTTGTTTTTTAAAAAGAACCACTGAAGCAGTGAGTGGAGATGTAGAGAAACAACAGGCAGAAACAAATAGTGCTTTGTGCATGTAGTTTGTTTTATAGGTATGTATTAAGTTAGAAGTTGTTCCCAACCCTTATCCTGGAGGACCCCTGCGTCTGCTGTTGAACTAATGAATGTCTTAATTCAAACTTGTCCATTGTTTTAAGCCCTTAAGCAGCTGCAAATCCTTTAGGTAAGTAGCTGACTAGAATGGAAACCAGCAAACATAGGGGCCCTTCATGACCAGGGCAGGGAACAACTGGTTCAACAACAATTAGGGAATATTGCTGTGTGTTTCAGGAACTGAACTTACATACTTTGAACACCGGATGTAACACTTTTTGTATGTACAAGAGTGTGCCAGGCTCAACAGCATTGTGCTTTTGTTAAATAAGCCTGAGCTCTTTTCAATTGGTCCATTCAGTAAGACAACATTCATGGATCGTCAGAAACATTCACAGTCATCCAGGTCTCCAGTCAATGGCACAAACACCAATGTAAGAGGACAATTGCAGGTCTCACTGACCTCACTACAGGCTCACAGGTACCCAACAAGCTACAAAGATATTGTTGCACAGCATTTTGAGAAAAACCTAGCCAGCAAGCCAACCCTCATCGCACTCTTCCTTCTGTGCACCACAATTTGGAAAATGCCATCCAAGTCAATTATGATACAGCCCAGACTGGAAGCAGGACTATAGGACCAAACCTGCTCAGCTCTAGAGATTTTACCAGGTACTTGGAAGGTCCCCTTGTTATGTTTTTAAGGAAGTTGCAACTACATACTATGAAACCTAGGTAATGTCCAGCTAGTCCACACTATAAAAAAATCCCATTGAGCAATGAAGGAGAAGTTAGGCTTTTTACTTCAGTAATGTTTGCACAGAAACTAGTTAAGAATAAATTAAAAAATCATGTGACAATCTTTGTGTGTATGTGATATTTAATAAAATAGGGTTTATCCCAGCTGAGAATTCCTTCCTAGAATCGTGTCTGCTATTAACTCAATTAATGCAACATTGAACATTTTTGTCTTTCCATTCACCATCAATTATCCAGTCTTCAGCTTATTTTAATTGGTTATAGCACAGGGAGTTTTTCGAATGGCAGGCCTTGAAAAAACAGCAAATATGTACAACAAATCCTCAGAAGTACCTGTACTTGCAGTACCTGTAATCTCCCTAGAACACTCTGTTACAATCTATTGTTTCTTTATTATCTACCCGACTCTTAAAAACATTATAGCCAGTGCGGTTTCTTAATTATCTATTTCATGTGAGAAACCTGCATTGTTTACTTCTAGCTTTAAGAGCAGGTATATCAGCAGGAAATAAAAGCCAATAACATAGTATACCTAACTGAGTACACCTAATTTATTTATGTATTCTCTTGAATAGACTAGAAGCACCTAAAGTAATCTGAATTCTTCAAATTTCTCTTATGTTGCCATAGGCGCTGATCTTGAGACATCTACTAAATGGATTATAAATCATTTAATAACTTCAGTAAATGGAGGAGCTAGAGAAAAAGCAGTAACAGCTGAACCAAACTTGCAACAACAAGAGAACACATAAGCTGGGAATGGTCAAGATCTATTTAAATTCTGAAAGGCTCATCTTCACACACAACCCATAGTTTAATCTCTGTTATGACAGCCCCAAAAAACAGACAAGACAGCACAGTGATTAACATGCTATATATTATCCAAAACTGTTAACTGACAGCTTCAGAGAAATGTAGGGCCTATAGCAAAATACAGTCAAGTGTCACTGCAACTCACTGAAGAAAAAGATTTTGACGACCAAGGCTGAGATTACATCAAAACTTTGACCCACCCACTTATAGATAACTACAGAACTGTACTCAGTTGCGGCTTCATTTTCAGTTAGATGTTACTTTCTTCTAATCATAAATGTAACTGCTATTATGTGCATGATTGTAGTTGTCTATTAGTGGATGGGTTAAAGTTGTGATGTACAGTGAGGGAAAAAAATATTTGATCCCCTGCTGATTTTGTATGTTTGACCACTGACAAAGAAATTATCAGTCTATAATTTTAATGGTAGGTGTATTTTAACAGTGAGAGACAGAACAACAACAAAAAAATCCAGAAAAACGCATTTCAAAACAGTTATAAAATTGATTTGCATGTTAATGAGGGAAATAAGTATTTGATCCCCTATCAATCAGCAAGATTTCTGGCTCCCTGGTGTCTTTTATACAGGTAACAAGATGAGATTAGGACCACTCCCAGTGCTCCTAATCTCAGCTCATTACCTGTATAAAAGACACCTGTCCACAGAAGCAATCAATCAATCAGATTCCAAACTCTCCACCATGGCCAAGACCAAAGAGTTGTCCAAGGATGTCAGGGACAAGATTGTAGACCTACACAAGGCTGGAATGGGCTACAAGACCATCGCCAAGCAGCTTGGTGAGAAGGTGACAACAGTTGGTGTGATTATTCGCAAATGGAAGAAACACAAAATAACTGTCACCCTCGGTCTGGGGCTCCATGCAAGATCTCACCTCGTGGAGTTTCAATGATCATGAGAACGGTGAGGAATCAGCCCAGAACTTCACAGGAGGATCTTGTTAATGATCTCAAGGCAGCTGGGACCATAGTCACCAAGAAAACAATTGGTAACACACTACGCCGTGAAGGACTGAAATCCTGCAGCGCCCGCAAGGTCCCCCTGCTCAAGAAAGCACATGTACAGGCCCGTCTGAAGTTTGCCAATGAACATCTGAATGATTCAGAGGAGAACTGGGTAAAAGTGATGTGGTCAGATGAGACCAAAATCGAGCTCTTTGGCATCAACTCAACTAGCCGTGTTTGGAGGAGGAAGAATGCTGCCTATGACCCCAAGAACACCATCCCCACCGTCAAACATGGAGGTGGAAACATTATGCTTTGGGGGTGTTTTTCTGCTAAGGGGACAGGACAACTGCACCACATCAAAGGGACAATGGACGGGGCCATGTACCGTCAAATCTTGGGTGAGAACTTCCTTCCCTCAGTCAGGGCATTGAAAATGGGTCGTGGATGGGTATTCCAGCATGACAATGACCCAAAACACACAGCCAAGGCAACAAAGGAGTGGCTCAAGAAGAAGCACATTAAGGTCCTGGAGTGGCCTAGCCAGCCTCCAGACCTTAATCCCATAGAAAATCTGTGGAGGGGGGCTGAAGGTTCGAGTTGCCAAACGTCAGCCTCGAAACCTTAATGACTTGTAGAGGATCTGCAAAGAGGAGTGGGACAAAATCCCTCCTGAGATGTGTGCAAACGTGGTGGCCAACTACAAGAAACGTCTGACCTCTGTGATTGCCAACGAGGGTTTTGCCACCAAGTACTAAGTCGAAGGGGTCAAATACTTATTTCCCTCATTAACATGCAAATCAATTTATAACTTTTTTGAAATGCATTTTTTTTGTCTCTGACTGTTAAAATACACCTACCATTAAAATGATAGACTGATCATTTCTTTGTCAGTGGGCAATCGTACAAAATCAGCAGTCAATCAAATACTTTTTTCCCTCACTGTAATACGTTTTTACTGTTCTCAAACCCATTGTTTTATCCTGGCATATCTAAATTAAATTAAATAATGGCAGCATTATTTAATGTAGTTTGACAAAATGAATGAGCTAAACTGGCACCAGGAAGAGGAGGAGTTTGATATTGTAGGTTGACACATGAAACTTAATTCCCTTGCCAAAGTCTCCAGTTGCTTTATTTAAATCTATAGGCTACATGAAATGCAATGTAGAGTAACCGAATTGATGAGTCATTGAAAAGATTTATAGAACTATAAAAATATCACTAGAACTTTATGTATCTAGTCTTTTATGGGAACATGTGTAGAGCTTTTGGTGGCTTAATTCATACAGTTTATTAATTAATTTTGCTTTGAACTTACATGGACACTATAAAAGGACCTTTAACAAACAGTAGTCATGTCCATTGTACATAAATTGAACCTATCTGATTCTATGTGATGCATTTAAGAGGAATTAAGGCCATCAACAGTTTATCAGTGTATAATGTGTGTACAAACTGAGGATGGCAGAACAATGACAGAAAGCTGGGGAGTGACAATTCTGTGAAGAGTGAGCTGCAGTCAATGCAGATTATCAGAGTTTAGACAACTATGCCCTATTATTTATTAATGCCAGAAAAACAAGTGGTTTTGTTACATTTTTACTTTCTATGCAATTTGTTAACTTTAGCCATTCATGTGTTCCACTCAAGTATATATAAAAAAATAATCCACTCTTAAGTAATTCTACAAGGGGCACATTACTCCTGTCTACTGCAACAGGCTACGTTTTGCCTTTTGTGCGCTGTAGCACTGGTTTGACCAAACACTCCAAAGTCTGTTACCAAATTTAGATGTTTTTTTACTCCTAAGAGCCACTCACCCTGAGCCTCTTCGACACTTTTGTTTTGTTTTTCATCCAGGCAATTTACCTTCCTATTGAAAATCATCCTCCACATCACTGCATCTTTCCAACACCTCCCACATTATGTAACAGCCCACCACCTTCAGACAAAGGCTCTGTCCTACAAAATACCGAATACGTTGACATCTTGAAGGCTACAGCTGCACACAGAACATCTTGATTACATTGTGTAAGACACATTATAAATTGCATTATGCAATGTTCTGCATACCTCCTTCTGTTTGCACAAATCTTTGTCAAGCAACGGCACACAAGTCACTGAGTCAGTCATCTTGAAAGCCTGTTCATTTAAAAAAAAAAATCCAAGGCTTACCAGGCTCCCTATGGTGCCTTGTATATTACTATTACTATTGCTATTATTTTTTTTTGTTAATACTGCATTACTTTAACAATCATTGTTTGGACAGTTATGTTTCATTATGTTTATATTGTTTGATTTGTATTCAAACATTAACCAGAACTATTTCAATCTGTAACCTGCCATCACCACCTGATGTAAGCCATAACAGTACCTCTACTATATTTAGTCCCAGTGACTACAGTATGGAGACATAAGATAACTATAATAATACCACACTCACTCACACATTTCAAATATTCTGATATAAACTGACATACATCTGTAATGCATAAACTACTACCAGATTTACAGTAGGAAAAATTTCATTTTGCAGGAATAAAATCAGGCTTAACTAAAATAAACGAACAACAAAGAACTTAAAAAAAAACAATACAAAAGATGATAGTGCTTATACACTTGATAACTATCTCAAATAGAAAGGTCTGCAAATGTTTTCTTTCTTTTTTTATGTGAGCGTATTACTGATATGTTGAAGAATGTTATTTAAAAATGTGAAATAATATTACTCTTGTTTAAGAAGATTTATTTTAGGTAATAATAGGCTAAGGAATACATATTAAAAGCATAACTTATCGAAATGATTTATTATTTAACAGCACAGTTTTCTCCAAAGGGACAGATGCCTTATTTCATGATGAATGCTGTTCTTCTATAAATCTCATGACCTGCCATGTTTATTGCATCACACAGATACTTTGTCCACGTGTCAGTACTTCCTGCATAACAACATATTGAATATATATTATAATGTGTGGTGGAATGGTGATAATATCAGTGCTTGTTTGTAGTATAGTCTAAGCAGTACAATTTAGTTAAGAGTAGCATAATTTATAGTTTAGTGGTACAGAAAGTGTTTAACTAGTAAAACACCATATTCTGTATACTTGTTTTGTTTCACTGTTGAAAACCAAAATACAATAATTCACTTTTTGTTTGTTGTTCTTAATGAAGAGTCACATTTTTAAATGACATGACTGAAATATGTTTACTTCTTACAGCAAGCATTTTAGAAGTTTCTTTCATTTAGAATCAGATTATCAAGTCAGACAGGTTGACTGATGATTGTGATGAAGACCACTAACTCCTGTTGTGTCAGTCCACTGTCCTTGTGAATTTATATCTTATATATAAATAAGAACATAAGAACATAAGAATGTTTACAAACGAGAGGGGGCCATTCGACCCATCGTGCTCGTTTGGTGTTCATTAATATCTAAGTGATGCAATGATCCTATCCAGACTATTTTTAAATGTTCCCAAACTTTCAGCTTCAACCACATCGTTGGGTAGTTTATTCCAGATTGTGACTACTCTCTGTGTAAAGAAGCGTCTCCTGTTTTCCGTTTTGAATGCCTTGAAGCCCAATTTCCATTTGTGACCCCGGGTGTGTGTGTCCCTGCTGATCTGGAAAAGCTCCTCTGGTTTGATGTGGTCGATGCCTTTCATGATTTTGAAGACTTGAATCAAGTCCCCACGTAGTCTCCTCTGTTCCAGGGTGAAAAGGTTCAGTTCCCTCAGTCTCTCCGAGTAGGACTTTCCCTTCAGACCTGGAATAAGTCTGGTTGCTCTCCTCTGAACTGCCTCTAAAGCAGCAATATCCTTCTTGAAGTGTGGTGCCCAGAACTGTACACAGTATTCCAGATGAGGTCTAACTAGCGCATTGTACAGTCTTAACATTACTTCCCTTGTATACATTTCACACTTTTGACAATATACCCTAGCATTCTGTTTGCTTTTTTTATTGCTTCCCCACATTGCTTGGATGGAGAAAGTGAGGAATCCACACAGACTCCCAAGTCTTTCTCATGCGTTACTTCATCTTGATCTGTACCTCCCATAGTGTAATTATAGTGGACATTTTTGTTACCTGCATGTATTACCTTGCACTTGTCCACATTGAATTTCATCTGCCAGGTGTCGGCCCACAACTGAATATTATCTAAGTCCCTTTGAATAGCCTGTGCTGCCGATTGTAGCATTGTATCTGCTGAGCCATCTATTTTAGTATCATCAGCAAATTTGACAAGTTTGCTAACTATCCCAGAGTTCAGATCATTAATATAGATTATAAAAAGCACAGGCCCTAGTACTGATCCCTGTGGAACTCCACTAACAACCTCACTCCAGTTAGATATTTCTAAGTCCTGATATTTTATTTTTAACATAAGGTTTTCCAAAATCAGGGAGCATTGTAACTTATTCTTTATCTTTTGGTGCAATTTGTTGTTTGATAAAGTAGGCCTATATGAGCTGATCTTAAACCATATAGAGGTATAGTTTAAAGGGAATATATGCTCCTCCATGTAATGTACAGCTATACCTTTAAGTTTCTTAATTATTAACTCTTTCAGAAACAGTTTCTGCTAGCATATCCCTGTCGCAAGCCACCTAAGCTTTCAGTGAAATCAAGTGCACAAATGCACATGAAATGTGGTAGGATCAAAATAAATGTAAACCCAAAAGGATAACTGATATGTTCAAGTAGAATGGTGACTCTATGTCTAAGCAATAGGTGTCAGAGGTTTATTCCTCAGACGCGTCCAAGAGATTTTTTTGCAAAACCAGGCCGTTGTGAAGTCCGTCCCTCTGATGGCAGGAGCAGCGACTGTGGGTTTGGTTTGTGTTTCGTTTTAAACAGAGACGAGAACAACACTACGAGCGACACAGCCTGACGTGGAGAGGACTTGTGTCTATTTTATTCTTTGTGCTTTACATGATTGTAAACAGCGTAATAAATACACGTTTCTGTTCAGGGATATTAGGAAGAGCTAAACGTGCATAGACAACATTATATTCAGACAAGCACGTCCTCATAAGAATACGTTTCCATGTGCAACAATAAAATAAATAGCAAATATGTATTATTATTATCGTTATCATTTGTGCTAGTATATATGTATTTTAAAAGGCATAGCGTGACTCCCTTAATGTATTACTACAGATCTGTAACTGCAAACAATACTTTTTGCCATATTATTTATAATTTACTTATCAGACGTCCTTAACCTGGGCAAGTTACAGTATAAACATAATACACACGTTTGAATCATCCAGCTACAATATAGCAGGTTATAATTTAACTAAAGTGTGGGTGTTTCAGTCATGGCGTTTATGGACGCATTTATTAAACCAGTCCTTAATGTTTTAGAGGAAACCCAGATCTGCTGTATTTATTTATTCATTAATTTTACTTGTAAATGGGCACATGTTATCTGAATCGTGTTCGCCTTCCTGCTGATTGTCTCTGCGGATTGTCCTGCACACCATTCTCAAAACACAGCCTGAAATACCGGCCAGCTGTTCATACAATATTAATAACATCGGCTGCTACGATCCGATTATTATCCTTCAGTTTATTTTAACTAGTCACGGCACTGCACCGGTCCTGTGAAATCCAAGTCTTTAATGCAGTCGGATATTAACTGTAAGCAGTAAAACATGTCATTGTTTCTGTACGTGGATTTCACTCCATTTTCATGATCGCACACGGCACTTGAGATTATATCTTCCAATACAATGTATCAGATCTCTTTCCTGTACAAGTCAAACACACACCTCCGCTGCTGATAGCGAATCATGTCATCAGTGGGGACGGACGCTTACGGACACGTCTAGCACCAGCAAGTTAACCGTCCACAAAACACAGCCCGTGTGTCCACCACAGCGTTTTTTCCTGAGGTCGGCGTCTTTTTTCAATGGTTTGAAATGGGAGCGCCGCGTTTTTAAAAAGCCGGTAGCGTGACGCGGCGCTGAGCGTTTTCTTCTGGTCGCCGAGAGTTGAAAAACGCAGCGCTCGTCACTGTCACTGCCACACCGCCCGTCCGTCCTCCCTCTCTACGCCCTTCAGCCTTCCCTCTGCCTTGTGCCGACATTGTAAAGTCAGTATTTGTTAACAACACCAACAATCTACGACATTAGGTACTTCAACACATGACTTCCGCGGATATTCCGTATCGAAGCGCTGTGAAGCGCTCGCAGCCGGCACATTCAGACTAGCGCCTGGCATTTTCAGCTGCGGACAACGCTTTGGTGGACACATGACCTTAGCCAGTGGAAACACCCGTTTAAGCGTCCGGGGCCGAAACGGGGCATTATTCTTTTAGTGAGCCTGAAACTAACAAGTGTTTGGAAAATTTCAAAAAAGTATTGCTGCAAGCTCTAAAAAGGCTAACTAACTGAATGGCATATTTGCAGAACACTTCCTTATCCTACATAAGGATGAACAAAAACATGAGTATTTAAACTGTATCCTAACAGAAGGTTTAATTATATGATCAGTAACAATCATTGTGTACTTTGCACTGTATGATGTAAATTGCACTGCATTATGCAAATTGGAATTTGTAATATTTTATGCCTTGAACTGCTTCTGTATTTTTGCACTTTGTATTGCTCTTATATTTTGTAATTCGCCCTGGATAAGGGTGTCTGCTAATAAGAATTAGCTAACCTGCTAATACAATAATAATAAATGTAGTATGACACACATTAGGAATGCAGTAGTAGTAGCTACAGTACATTTCACAATTGTGTAATGCAGACAAAGAAGTCCACCTCCTTTTGCGTGCAGGTATGTATAATACTGTATACTTTGAATGGATTCCCAGGGAAATCCCCTCATAAAGCCACTATATATAACCCTCTAAAGATACAAGTTTCTGATAAGGCAAAGAAATCATGGCTGAAAAAAACAACACTGACTAATCCTCACATATCAAGTTGCGTAACTTGTTTTACAATACACCATGTGTGCTCTTCAGATCAATGAAATCAATCTTTCATTGGGAACAGCCTTGTCATTGATCCCTCATATATAGTATAAATACAGGAGGATGAATCTGCAAAAATCACAACTTGACTTTTACAGCAAGGTACACCGAAAGCAGGAGAAGGGTTATGCTTCAACACCCTGTACATCCTGCACCCTCTAACAACAATGGCTTGTTCTTTTAGTGCTGGAAGATCATCCGTTCCACCAATATAAAATTATATTCCATTACAGAGAGCTTCCCTCATGACAATCTGATTTCCTGCCAAGAATTGCTTGAACCCAGACATGCTCTGTAATACCAGAAATAAAGAAAATGTCCCTAAATGTCACACGTCTTCTTTTTCTTTTTAATGAATTTTCCATTACTTACTAGGTATTTGCATCTCTGTACTTTCCACACAAAAAAGATTTTAAGTCTTAATCCAATCCAGATTAAAATAAATAACCTGAATCCACACTATTCAAACTCCCCCTTGTGCATGATAAAGGATTATGTCCTCAGAGATTTGGACTCCAAATTTTAACAGCAATTCTAACATAACAAGTTCCCTGATCTGGTAGCATTTGTCACTGATACCTCTACAAACACAGAACTCCTCTGCACAGACTCCTTACTCATCATACCTGCTGTCTGATTAGCACCTGGCTTGACAACACACAGCACCATGAGGAACAGTAACGAGAGAACAAAACCATACTTAGTGGTGTCTGAAATCTCAATTAAAAGTTTTGCCAGTGAATTATTTTGGTTGTATTTATCACAAGTCACAACACAGTAATCACACAGCAGTCTATACATACACTCACCTAAAGGATTATTAGGAACACCATACTAATACTGTGTTTGACCCCCTTTCGCCTTCAGAACTGCCTTAATTCTACGTGGCATTGATTCAACAAGGTGCTGAAAGCATTCTTTAGAAATGTTGGCCCATATTGATAGGATAGCATCTTGCAGTTGATGGAGATTTGTGGGATGCACATCCAGGGCACGAAGCTCCTGTTCCACCACATCCCAAAGATGCTCTATTGGGTTGAGATCTGGTGACTGTGGGGGCCAGTTTAGTACAGTGAACTCATTGTCATGTTCAAGAAACCAATTTGAAATGATTCAACCTTTGTGACATGGTGCATTATCCTGCTGGAAGTAGCCATCAGAGGATGGGTACATGGTGGTCATAAAGGGATGGACATGGTCAGAAACAATGCTCAGGTAGGCCATGGCATTTAAACGATGCCCAATTGGCACTAAGGGGTCTAAAGTGTGCCAAGAAAACATCCCCCACACCATTACACCACCACCACCAGCCTGCACAGTGGTAACAAGGCATGATGGATCCATGTTCTCATTCTGTTTACGCCAAATTCTGACTCTACCATCTGAATGTCTCAACAGAAATCGAGACTCATCAGACCAGGCAACATTTTTCCAGTCTTCAACTGTCCAATTTTGGTGAGCTTGTGCAAATTGTAGCCTCTTTTTCCTATTTGTAGTGGAGATGAGTGGTATCCGGTGGGGTCTTCTGCTGTTGTAGCCCATCCGCCTCAAGGTTGTACGTGTTGTGGCTTCACAAATGCTTTGCTGCATACCTCGGTTGTAACGAGTGGTTATTTCAGTCAAAGTTGCTCTTCTATCAGCTTGAATCAGTCGGCCCATTCTCCTCTGACCTCTAGCATCAACAAGGCATTTTCGCCCACAGGACTGCCGCATACTGGATGTTTTTCCCTTTTCACACCATTCTTTGTAAACCCTAGAAATGGTTGTGCGTGAAAATCCCAGTAACTGAGCAGATTGTGAAATACTCAGACCGGCCCGTCTGGCACCAACAACCATGCCACGCTCAAAATTGCTTAAATCACCTTTCTTTCCCATTCAGACATTCAGTTTGGAGTTCAGGAGATTGTCTTGACCAGGACCACACCCCTAAATGCATTGAAGCAACTGCCATGTGATTGGTTGGTTAGATAATTGCATTAATGAGAAATTGAACAGGTGTTCCTAATAATCCTTTAGGTGAGTGTATTTCCTCTTGATGGGATACTGCATGGTTTTATTCTGCTGAAACATAATGGTTATATAGGACTGAATACTGTATTAAAAGTCAAACTCAAAAGAAATTGGCAGACAATTATTGATACCACCAGTAAAGGAACAACATCTCAAAAGATCTGCTCACAGTCCATTTTCTTGAAACCTGATGAAGTATGCATACTAGTGTTAAACCACGTCATTTCACTTCCTCACACAGATCTCTAGTTATCGGAGATCCACAGTCTTGTGCATGGAATAATAGGATAATGCATAGATTTCTCAAGCAATTTACATAAACAGATAGTAACAGGCTATTATTTTGTATTCAAACCTTTTCAGATAACTATGTCCAAAAAACAATGAGAGATTGCATGTTGATTCAGGAGAAAATAGCTGCAGCACAAGGTCCAAGACTGATTTCCAACTTTTAGGTGTCTAAAGTTAAACTCCTTTCTGAATAACAGAGACATATTTCAATTTTGTGGGGCAACAAAATGTATCAGATTAATGGAAAAAGTTTAGAGCATATACGTATATATATATATATACAGTGAGGGAAAAAAGTATTTGATCCCCTGCTGATTCTGTACGTTTGCACACTGACAAAGAAATTATCAGTCTATAATTTTAATGGTAGGTGTATTTTAACAGTGAGAGACAGAATAACAACAAAAAAATCCAGACAAACGCATTTCAAAAAAGTTATAAATTGATTTGCATGTTAATGAGGGAAATAAGTATTTGATCCCCTATCAATCAGCAAGATTTCTGGCTCCCACGTGTCTTTTATACAGTTAACAGACTAAGATTAGGAGCACTCTCTTAAAGGGAGTGCTCCTAGTCTCAGCTCGTTAACTGTATAAAAGACACCTGTCCACAGAAGCAATCAATCAATCACATTCCAAACTCTCCACCATGGCCAAGACCAAAGAGCTGTCCAAGGATGTCAGGGACAAGATTGTAGACCTACACAAGGCTGGAATGGGCTACAAGACCATCGCCAAGCAGCTTGGTGAGAAGGTGACAACAGTTGGTGCGATTATTCGCAAATGGAAGAAACACAAAATAACTGTCCCTCAGTCTGGGGCTCCATGCAAGATCTCACCTCGTGGAGTTTCAATGATCACGAGAACGGTGAGGAATCAGCCCAGAACTACACGGGAGGATCTTGTTAATGATCTCAAGGCAGCTGGGACCATAGTCACCAAGAAAACAATTGGTAACACACTACGCCGTGAAGGACTGAAATCCTGCAGCGCCCGCAAGGTCCCCCTGCTCAAGAAAGCACATGTACAGGCCCATCTGAAGTTTGCCAATGAACATCTGAATGATTCAGAGGAGAACTGGGTGAAAGTGTTGTGGTCAGACCAAAATCGAGCTCTTTGGCATCAACTCAACTCGCCATGTTTGGAGGAGGAGGAATGACCCCAAGAACACCATCCCCATCTGCTAAGGGGACAGGACAACTGCACCACATCAAAGGGACGATGGACGGGGCCATGTACCGTCAAATCTTGGGTGAGAACCTCCTTCCCTCAGCCAGGGCATTGACAATGGGTCGTGGATGAGTATTCCAGCATGACAATGACCCAAAACACACAGCCAAGGCAACAAAGGAGTGGCTCAAGAAGAAGCACATTAAGGTCCTGGAGTGGCCTAGCCAGTCTCCAGACCTTAATCCCATAGAAAATCTGTGGAGGGAGCTGAAGGTTCGAGTTGCCAAACATCAGCCTCGAAACCTTAATGACTTGGAGAGGATCTGCAAAGAGGAGTGCGACAAAATCCCTCCTGAGATGTGTGCAAACCTGGTGGCCATCTAAAAGAAGCGTCTGACCTCTGTGATTGCCAACAAGGGTTTTGCCACAAAGTACTAAGTCGAAGGGGTCAAATACTTATTTCCCTCATTAACATGCAAATCAATGTATAACTTTTTTGAAATGCGTTTTTCTGGATTTTTTTGTTTTTATTCTGTCTCTCACTGTTAAAATACACCTACCATTAAAATTATAGACTGATAATTTCTTTGTCAGTGTGCAAATGTACAAAATCAGCAGGGGATCAAATACTTTTTTCCCTCACTGTATATATCTATTTTTTTTTTATTTTTTTACAGAAGGCAAAGACATGATAGATACCTTACCACAGATACCAGTATTTCCTGGTTCAGATATAAGGCATGCAGGTTAAAATGCGTCTTTGGAAAGAATGCAGTTCAACTGTGGTATAAAAATGTTTAACACTGACATTGATCCTTTGTGAAAGAAAATGTAAGAAAGAACACATGGAAGAAAAATAAAAAAGAGGAAAAAGCAACATCATTGATCGTATTTGACTTTTGCATGCTAACACCTTGAACCCAAAGAAAGTGCCTCCCACATAACCACTAAAAACTAAGATTTGTCTTGTTGGATCAAATTAGACCAGGCTCTTGTGCCATAAGGGAAAGGCCCTGGTTCTACTCTAAGACCCACTACCACACTGGTTGCAGTCACTACACACACATCTGAGTTTATCAGCATGTTCTCAATTCCCACGGTGAATAACTGAGCCACCGCGCACACGGACATATTCAGAGGACAGCTTGTGTGTCTTTAAATGACACTATTTGAAAGGGACAGGTCATGTTGCATGAAATCAGATACCAAAAGAAAATGGAAGTGCGGGGGTACAGTGCTTCTATGAAGGCATAAGTTGGAACTACTCATAGTGCAGTGATTCATGGTAGGAGAAGATCTGTTCCTGTGACCTTTCATACAGCCAGCTCCTGCTTACCTATCATCATTGCTATTAATGCAGACAGAGCAATGGGGCTGAAGCCACTGAAGCTCCACAATATTACTTAAAGTAATACTAATAATACTTTCTGATCTGCTTTGTGCTAAGCAGGATGCAAAGACCGAGAATGTGAAATGCACTCAAATTATCATTTTATTTAGACTGTTAAGTTTATATTTGTATTAATCTGACACCATGTTTAGTTTTTCTTCTTAATTAGAGGTAGTTTACAGAAAATTTAAGATTAGTTAAAATTAAAAGGTAAACTGTTACTTGAGTAGTTTGCTCCAGCTCATTATAGCAATGTGAATGCAGTAACCATTGTGAGCATCCCTCTTCCAGTAGTAATAGTATGTTTTCTGACATGAAATATATGAAATCTTCCATTTCTAAGCAAACTCAGTAAATGGTACAGGGTCTTCAACAGCACTGAATGAGGTTTATGCTTTGGGGTAAAAGTCAATTGACAGACATTACCTGAGCATAGTCTGATAAAAAGGCCTTCCTTCATCCCAGATAATTTGTTTAGTTTACTTCTCAACCACCTTCTATGTGAAGATATTTGAGAAAACACCAGATTTAAAAAATGTCAACATGTCATTCCTGCACAGGGTCTTATTTTCATCCAAAAATAAACCTGGTATTTTCATGTGCCTTGGACAAACAATTAAGTCTGTCCCGAACTAGAAATACCTCCATTAATTGGCTGGCTGAGTGAGGCAAGTCTATATTTGTTGATGATATCTTAAGCAGTAGGGTATGTATGAAACAATCATAAATCACCATCATCGGCTATTAGTGCCCACCTCACCTGATACCATAACGTGGATATAGCACAGAGGGACAGAGAGAATATCCAGTGGAAGCAAGTATCAATTTATTGCACATGCCTAATATTTTATTCAAAGGCAAATCTGCTCTGTAAAAGCATCAGACAAGAACAGAAAAAAAAACAAGCTTCAAGAAAACAGTCAGCTTTCAAGACTGGGGTTTGAAATGAGTTGTGCCATACAACCTAATGTTATCTCAGGTTCAAATATGCTCAAATGAAACTGATTAATCTGCAGACTGCTGCATTATATCTATTTTCATATTTTAGTTTAAAAAATGTGTGTTTATATTCCTTTGTGTTAGTTGAGTACCGGGATTTTGTGTTGTAAAAGTATTTTATTGGTAACAATTCCTCTCTGTTTTGAGAAAAAAGGTGTTCAAAGGGTAAAGACCACTGATCACCAGCCCCAGCCCCTCATAGAAAATGCAGTATAAGTGTACTGAATTAAAAAAAAAATGTAAGAAATACACCCAAATTCAAAGAGTTAACGTTTCGTGGGGAATGTGCTATACTTGCGTTGTTAACACATTTTAAAAGATTACTCTGAAGTTACTTCGATACATAAATTAATGTGTTAGAGGAGTCAGTGTTAAAGTTAGTGTAATTCCTTGTGTATACATAATGGTATAATACATGAATTGAAGTTGAAGTTTGGGAAGCAGGAGGTTTTCTAACAGTACATGCAGGCAGTACAAATGTGAGGGAGAAACATACAAATCAACAATCAATGTAGTATTACGTATATTTATATATTGTGGCAGGGTGAGCTACCACCTGCCACGTAGACCTGAGCTTCAGGTGTGCCCATCTGGAAGGCTTAATTGACCATGAAAATATAGCACACTGCTATCTCATTGGCCAATACCTTTTAGAATAAAAGCATTTCATTTGACTTCATTATGTTTCTGCTTCCTGCCTCCTGTGTGCCAGCTCACAGTACATGTATAGGCTAGCTTATATTAATGTGAAACACTTGAAAAGAAGATGCCAGACATGAGACTGCTTATTTTACCCCTTGTAAAATCCACACTGTATAGGTCTATATCTTTCAACTTTCCCCAGACTTAATAATTAATAGAGATTGGGTTTCTATATTAGCATCAGGAACAGCATCATTTCTGTTTTTCAAAATTGAGGCCATCGGGCTACTAAAATATATATGCTGTAATTTGCAGGATGAAAGAGAGTTCTGGAATGTATCAAGGTAACAGACACTGCTCCACACTTGGGCAGATGTCATAATGTCGTAAGACGAAGAATGTGATCGTCATTTGCCTTACTATGACTGTGACAAACCGGGAGAATGGTCGTGCCAATCAGTCATGACGTCACATGAGGACACCAAGATAGAAGCCCAGCTTGCTACCTGCTCTATCCCGCAGTACAGAAAAAGGACCTTGTGTTTTGTACTTTTGTGCCAGCTCCTAAAATAGAATTGTCAAACACAGTTGCAGGGAGAGAGAGAGAGGAAAAAAAAAGTTCTCATAACATCTCTGCCTCTTTCAGTGACTTTATAAGGACTACAGCACCAGTTAAAGGTACATGGCACCGAATAAAGCAAGACATTCAAATCTAATGTAAACTTCAGCTTACTTTTACTGTACACCAACAACAATGGTCATAAATCAATGCAAACGAATGGGGCTTCAATTCCCAGGGTGTAAAAACGAACTGGGCTGTTATTTTTAGAAATCTCTTTTGCTTCTTCACTTTTTAAGTTCTTGGTGTGGGGTAGGGGGTCTGACAAATTAAAGATGGTAAAAGCCAAAACAGGTCTTAGATGGAACAATCATTGTTATTTAAATCCATGAGTAATTGTTCTGTTTCAGAGCTGAGTGGGAGTTACTACCTAAGGATTCTAGCAAATTTGACATTCTTGTTTTTTGATAACCTCTTGAATATGAATGGGCATACATTCCCTGTTTTTTATTTTTTATTTTAAAGGAGTGAAAATAGACTTACCAAAATTCATACTCAGTGCATAAAGATTATATGACAAACTAGTTTTCTCTAGAGGTTACCCAACTAAGGTGCAATAAAGATCTGTTAGAAATTGCATGGCTAAATGTAACTGTGGGAGCCAAAGGATATTTTACATTCTGAATGTCAGCCACACTAATAGTTAATTAATGTCACTTTAACATACTGGTGTATAAATTCTCCAGATATATTTGATTGCATTAGTTAGGCCCGAACCACAGAATTACAACACGTTCCATACATATATATATATATATATATATATATATATATATATATATATATATATATATATACATACATATATACATATACATATATATATACATATATACATATACATATATATATACATATATACATATACATATATATATACATATATATATATATATATATATATATACATATATACATATATATATATACACACACACACACACACTGGTTCCTGGTTTGGCAGGAATTAGAATTTCATTTATGTTTTGAAAAGCATCATGTATATAAATAATTACTACTAAGACCCTTAATTAGACTAACCCACTACTATGTTACTCCCTGTCACAATTCAATAGTATGCTACTACATTGATGCTAAACAAATGAATATGGAAATATTTCCTAGTAGGTAGGCTAACACATTCACATGCTGTATCTTATCTTAAACACACATGCTTGCTTGTCATGACCTGCTTATTCCACTCAAACCCTCCACTGCTTTGCAGGAGTTTACCTTTATATTTCTCCCTGACATTCTCATAAGCCTGGATGAAGTCCTTCTCTTCAGCGTCGGGTGGCAAGCTGGCAGGATTGTACAGAGCCATACTGGCACTGGTTACACGTTGCCCTTCTAATTCTTATTTTTATTCTAACTGTGACTCTTCTTCTCCCCGTTCACTTTGAAAAATAGGTTCTTGCTTCTCTCCCTTCCCCTCTGCCTCTGAGCATTCACTCACTCTCAGTCACTGGATTTCATTCCAGCCCTTTGGCTGAGAAATACCAACACACGTCAACCCCGCCTCTTAAAGACACACAAGCGCTGGCTGTCACACACATGCACAGACTCCCACATGCTCCCATTTGCAGCCGCCCACTCCCCAACACTCACTCCTGCCACAGCTCACAGTATCACTGTACCGATGCGCCAGCTGTGAATGGATAGCAAGCAGCGAAGGTGATTATTATTTCTTCAGGGTTTTTTGTAAAAAGATGAAAGAAAAAGTGCACAGAGATTTCGAGTTGGTGCTTTTAAATACCTTGACTTTCAAACACTTTCAAATCTTTATCTACATTAATTATATTTTAAGTTTACTGAAGTCTGATTCTTCCTAGTTAATTTCAGTTGATTGAACGAAGTCTATCTATGACTGTAATTATTGGCACTCGCTGTCTTAACCTCAAATATATATATATTATTATTAAAATGGCCAGTTCTGAGCATGTGTATGCAATACAGCACAACACCAACCACAAAACGGAGCAGACACAAACAAATTGGTATCTGGTAACACCTAAAGTATTTCACTGCATGAGGCAGACATTCACAAAGAAGATTTCTATTTAGACCTAGGGCGTGGAAATGTGGGAAGATTGGACTAATCCGCTATACTTTTGTGATGCTCTTTTTAACATGGCAGAGTTATAATTAAACTGTATAATTAAGCCAAACTTGATTTATAGACAGAGAACTGCATAAACCCAGCAGACGACTTATGTACATAATATATTCTCCTTTACTGATCATGGCTCAAAAGTTTCAGCCTCGATTCTGCCTCGTGCACTACATTTGTTAATGGAATAATGAGGAAACGTATTCAGATAGAATGTTGCTTCCATAATGTGGAATTCATTAGTTAGCGTTTGGATGCCAGCCAAAGTCTATGGCAGCAACATTTTTATCACAGGGGCAGAAGTGTTGTAGGAAATTACACTGTGAGATGGTGCTCATTTAAATATAGGAGGGCTCTCTAAACTGCAAATACAGAATGGGCCTAAGTAGTATGATAATGACAAGTTAGATTAGTGAATGAAAGGTACAGGTATTAAAAAGTATTAAGAATTAAGTATTTCTTCATATATATTATATGCTTGCATGATTAGGAAAAAGGCACTTAAGTGGTAAATGTATTCATATTGTTTAAAATGTTAAGAATAATATATATACACCTCTACCCGATATAACGCAGTCCTCGGGAGTCAAAAAATCTTACCGCATTATAGGTGAAACCAGGTTATATCTAATTTACTTTGGCCTGGAGCATTTCCGTAATTTACAGTCAGCAAATCATTTTTGTTAGAACTAACACAGCGTTTGCAGTAAATAAA